>NW_024081962.1:0-282349 GCF_003009895.1 Hyaena hyaena | reverse complement strand
GAATGGATCAAAAAGATGTGGTTCATCTATACGATGGAATACTACATGGCAATGAGAAAGAATGAAATCTGGCCATGTGTAGCAACATGGGTGGACCTTGAGGGTGTTATGCTGAGTGAAATAAGTCAGGCAGAGAAGGACAAACACCATATGTTTGCACGTATAGGAGGATTAGGAGGAACTTAACTGAGGAACAAGGGGGAGAAGAAGGGGGGAAATGATAGGGGAAAGGGAGAGAGGCAAACCATGAGAGACTCTTGAATGCTGACAAAAACTGAGAACTGATGGATGCAGGGGGGAGGGGTGGATGGGCATGGAGGAGGACACTTATGGGGATGAGCACTGGGGGTTATGTGGAAACTAATTTGACAATAAACTATTGGTTAAAAAAAAAAAAACAGTTAAAAAAAGAAATAATCTTGAAAAAAAAAATCTCACACCCCCCCCCAAAAAAAAGACCCTATTAAAAAAAGAAAATAGGGAGGGGTTATGTACAGGATGGATCCAATCTAACATTACTTTCTCCTGTAGTCTTTGAATTCCTTCTTTTGTATCAGACCAGGGACTTTTAGTATTGCTTAGCATTGATCTAGTTTTGCTTTGACTAACCAACAAATTCTTAGACTCACAATTAGCTACCTGCAAGTTGTTGAATTCCAAATGTATGTTCACCTGTAACAAAGACTTAAGCCTTATCCAAAATCATACTCTACTCTTCATGATTGAGTGTTCCCAAAATACTCTTCTACAAAGTACCATTTTTTAAATCTACAAAACTTACTTTGGGTATAATACTTTTATTCTCTATTCTGATTTTTCAGTTTACCAATTGGAACAGTTGAGAGGCTATAAATGTTTGAATTGGGTAAATTATTAGGTCTGTACAGCAAGAAAGACACAGTGGGAACATTACAGAGCATTTTCAGGAATTGAGAGTTTCCCAATCCTTTGAATGCTCCTGAGATACCCTTATTTCAATGATACCCTTAATTTCCTATCAATAGCATATCTTTCATATAAAAGAATTAGTGAGGTTGTGAATTTACCTGGTATTTTAGCTAAGCATCTCAGAGGATCAGTTTCTGTATTTGATATTGAGTAGCTACAATTCTATGGTTACAAGAAATAGAAGTTGCCTCATTTTTTATTTTTAATTTTTTAGCATGGTAACCTACAGAACAGAGTATCAATCCCCATCATGAGGCAGGATTTTCAAGGTTTGTTTTTAAGGTTCTGTCACTTTAAATCTCTCTGAACCATTAGCTATACTAAAGATAATATTGTGGCCCTAGAATTTTTTATCCTTTGTTGCTTATCTAGTAACCAAAATCAATAACCTAATTCACTGCTCTGTACCATCATGAGCTGGAACTTTCCTATCCTGGAAAGGGAGAGACTATCTCAGTGCTTTTGTTCCATGTTAACTATATCGCAAATTTCAAACATAAATTTCTCTGAGGATATGCTGCCTTGCCCTACTCCTAGTATCTAATTCCGTATCTTTTAAGGTGTTTGTGAATGAAAGCAATAGACACAATTATGATGGTACCTGTTTAGGCCTTTTGATGCTACATTCTCAGACTGGTCATCATGACATAGCTATGGTGCATATAGGGTAAACATAATAATATATATTTTAATTACTTTATAATCTGCAGACGGTAGCATAATACAAAATTGTACATGAAATGTGGGTATTAGATACAGGTGACCTGGCTTGCCAAGTGACTTAACAATCATAAAATATTATTGTACTATAATGTCAGGAACATAAAGTTGACAATATAAAGGGTTGTTAAGCCTTCCTGTGGCTTCACAAGGCCTGTTGGGATCTAGGATTGAGTAGGAGAATATCATCTCTACCAAACTAAGTATATTGTCCGCAACAATCTGGAGAGTCTTGAAAAGCAGCATTCATTCCTAATCTTTTACTTTTGTGTCTCCCAGTACAATCTTTTAATTCTTTCCTTCTCCATATCTCTTGACTAATCTTTTAGAAGACTCAGTCACAAACTTTGGTTAAAAATTTTGAGGAAAAAACAGGAGTGTCTCTTGAAAGGGAAGTGAGATAGTTTACAAAGTTAAATAGATAGGTCTAAGGAAAGAGAAAATCCCACTCAAACTGCCGTAAACAAGGAGGAAATTCATTGGCTTATGTGTCTGCTATAGTGTTGGTTTGATCCAGCACTTCAAAACTTTAGCCAAGAAATTAGCTTCTTTCTCTTTCTTTCCTCCCTGCCTTTGTATCACGATGAAGTTGCCTCTCTTGTACCAAAGGGCTGCAGCCATAAGCTTCTAAGGGTACATTCTTCCTGGTTTATGTCAAGAGCAAGTGTCTGTGTGTGTGGGGTGGGGGGGGGGGAGAAGTGGGGAGAAATGTCTGTTTGAATCATTGAATCAAAATCTCAAGGTTCCACTGTGACTGGACTAATTTTTAGCACTTATTCATTCATGGAAAGTCATACACTAACTACTTGGCATAGGCATTGGTTTACTGCTAAATGATTAAAATCAGCTCTCTGAAAAAAATATAGCCATGTATCTCTGTACATCAGATCATTATAAATTTTACTCATGGAAAGGGTGTTTAGCACACTATTCAGAAATAAAAAATACATAACACTCTTCAATGTAAATTCCATATGTCCAATTAAAACTCATATAATACTTTTTTAACTTTTGCCAAACTCTTGTATCTCTAGCCAACCTGTGGTTGCAATCCAATAATGATCTGAAAGCATCCTAGCTGTTGATAAACCTCACCAATTCATTCACTGATGATGTGTATGAATTACTTGCTCATTGTGACAGGAGTTTTCAAGTACTGGAAGAACATACATTATTTGGCTACCATGATGTCACTGCCTGCAGAGTTGAGAAAATGTATGTAGTACATTATGTAGAATTTCTACCAATATGAAGAAAATATATTCTAAGAAAGTGTAATAAAATGATTAGGAATTGATATTTTGAATATTTTCATATAATTTAAGTAGGAGTTTATAATTTAATTTTTAATAACAGCTCTGTGTAGTAACTGACTTCCTTTTTTTTTAAATATATTTTTTAAATGTTTTATTTATTTCTAGGAGAGAGAGAGAGCGCGTGAGCAGGGGAGAGTCAGAGAGAGAGGGAGTCACAGACTGAAACAGGCTCCAGGCTCTGAGCTGGCAGTCAGCACAGATCCCGATGCGGGGCTTGAACCCACGAACCTCGAGATCATGACCTAAGCGAAAGTCGGACGCCTAACCGACTAAGCCACCCAGGCGCCCCATGTAGTAACTGACTTCCAATTGGCTTTGAGGAGCTGCTCTGGGCCAGCTCCCATACACCTAGTCTGGGGTCTGCATTACATAACTACCACTAATTCTGAAACTGTGTTATGGGGATTAAGTATTTTGTTGGCTTCAGAAAATTAAGACACACCTTGAAGTAGAGATCAGATAATTCCATTCCAACTACATGAATGGGGCAATAAGGTACTGTTAGCACTGAGGAAAGGAAGGTGAATTCTAGAAAGACAGCCCAAAATTTCTGCCATCAACAAGAATGAGCATCCTGGGGTCACAGAAGCAGGAACTTGGGGCCCTTTGCTACAGTGCTTTTCTGACATGACTCAGCTACTGCTTTCCAACTTTGTGGACTTGAACTTTCTAGTTCCTGAGGAAGAGAATAAGACTGGTCTAGCTTAGGTCACCAGTAGTCAGTATTTCCTCTGAATAAAATTGTTAGGTACAACTGAAGTAGGCAAAATATTTTTAATGTGTAGTAAATAAAATATAAGGTAATCTTATTTTAATCCATGCTGTTGATACTATATTCCAAGTTTAAACAAATGAAGTATCAAAGTACAGTTGAGGGTTGAGTAACACGTATTAGAACAGTGCAGGTCTACTTATCTATGGATTTTCTTCATTAAATACAGTATGATACTGTAAGTATATTTTCTCTTCCTTAGTATTTTATTTTCCCTAGCTTATTTTACTATAAGGACAAAGTATAAAATATAACACAGAAAATTTGTGTTAATCGACTGTTACTGATAAGGCTTCCAATCAACCACACATTATTAGTACTTTAGGGGAGCTGAAAAGTTATATGCAGATTTTCAACTGCACGAGGAATTATCACCTTAAATCTGGACATTGTTTAATGTGTTTAATGGTTAACTGTATTATACTTTTGGAGGGCATACAATAACTGCATCATGAGTAAGAATTTAGGGGACTTTGTATCTCTCTTGATCTTAGATTTACAAGATTTTTCTAAATAAAAGAATAAAAAGTCTAAAATAATCTGCTTGCTTAGGGATGTGTGTTAATTGGATTAGGTTTGATTACAAGCAGCAGAATATCGCAAACAACCTTGGTTTTAATAAGAATAAGAAATTTCTTTCTTTCTTAGAGTCTGGAAGTAGTTGGTTAAAATATGCTGTGGTACTCCACACAGTCTGAAAACCATATGACTTTTTTTTTTTTTTTTTTTTTTGCTCTGTAAAGACTTCAGTTCCCAAAATAACCTCATAGAAAGAAATTATTGCTCTAGTTCTACCACTGCATCCTCATTTCAGCCAGCAGAAGGGGCATATTCTGGAAGTTTCACACTTGCTTCTGTTTATATTCCATTGGCCAGAGCTCACAGGGCTACTTTGGTATTGATGCATGAGAGCTGTGTGTGCAAGGTGAACAAAACACACACATAGATTTCTGGAATGTTAATAATATACCAAGAATATAATTATAATTAGCTAACAATGAAGCATTTGCTTATAAATTGTGACTAGAGCTGTGAAGAAAATAGATAACAATACAAGGTGAAAAGTGATCAGTGAAACAAGTGGTAAAAATTAATTTCCATAAGAGGCAAAATAAAGAAGTATGGGGAAACTTCATAGGCTTTGATGAGCTGATATAATTTTCAAAGTTGTGGGCTGGAGAAGGGAATTTAAATACAGGGGAAACAAAAGAAGAATCACAGACGTTCAAAAAATGAGGTTTTGTTTGGTGAGTATCATGCAGTTTTGCTTATTGAAATTAAGAGTATATGAGCAGTAAAATGAATAATGTAACACACAGAATTTATTCTGTGCTAAGTACTATTCTAAGTACTTATATTTACTCATTTACTACCATTTCAGATAGGTTCTATTGTTTTTCCCATTTTTAGATGATCAATTTGAGGCATGGAAAGGATAAATAATTTGCTTACATTCACAAAGCTCTGATTCACAAAACTGAGTCTGCTCTTAACCCTTGGACTATGTTGCTATAAAAGAGTGAGATTTCTAATGGAAGGCCATGATATTGTACTCAATAATACAGACTTAATTCTGTAGGCAATAGGGAGCTACTGAAGACTTCGGAGTAGAGGCAGATGATATATTTGGATTTGCTTTGGGGGTATATTGGTCTAGTATTTGTAGAAAAGAGAGGTAATTAAACTAAGAATGGAGTGTCACTTGGGAAATGGTAGAAATGACCCAAGGAGAATCAATATAAACCTTGACTGAATAATGAATAAAGTCTTGGAGAGAGTCTCTGATACTAGTTTTTCTAATCTGTAGTACATATTCAGGGTAGAATAAAATAGAAGGAAATGTTGGCAGTTCTTTGGTATGAGGTATAAGTATTGATTATTGATCCTCTCTACAATGGGTGAGTGAACTCAGGAGGAAGGCAGTAATGTTTATTAAGCATCTCGTTTGTACCTAGAGCTGACTTTGGCTCATATGAAGTTTAATTCTCACAATAGTAGTACAGGAAGTAGGGCTTCTCGTTGAACTTATTCTCAGGTAAGGACAGCATGACTCATTTCTGACTAGTTTTGTCAAAACTAGAATTGTCAACTGGAATTTGTCAACTGGAATTTGGATCAAGTCCTTTGTCCCTTACACTATATAGCACCTGTCATACTACCCAGGTCACAATTAAAGAGCTTCAGAAGGTGTGGACTCATGCTCACCTTAAGACATGTTTTGAATTATATATTCAAATATATAATTTGAAATATATATTTCAAGAATATATATTCACTCTTGTGAGATTACCTTGACTTTAGCTCTAAAATACAACAGATCTAAGCGTGGGTAGAGAAATCTTCATTTATTTCTGGCTTAGTCACATGATTAGCTTATATGTACAAATTGAAAGAGCTCTTTATTACAGAGGAAGGAGATGCTAACTGTTTTCTGAGATTCCCCATCTTTCTTGTTTTATGAGCTGCTTAGTCCACACTCATGTTGTCACTATGTCCTAAGACCAAAAGAAATACTTAAAAGTTCCATTTATTAAGCAGTCAAGTCCAAATAACTCAGTCAATTCTTAGGTACTAACCACTTATTAGATATTTTAGGAAAATAATACACATAAATTATAAAAAATAATTTTGTTTATTTTTTAGAAAAGTATAATTACTAGTGGGATATATGTATCTATTTGAGTATGGCACACCTCTAAGATATCAGAACCACACCAGGTACCACTAGGATTCTAAATTTTAACCTGTTTCACATTTTTTTTGCTTAGTATTTGGTTCTTTGAACAGCTATCACTGAAAATCCAGCTATGAAAGAGATGCCATCGAAAGGATTTTAGCACAATCTACTCCCAAAACTGAACTACATTGAGCTATTAGTTTGCAGCAATCTGACAGATGTCAAGTATCACTGTATTTTCTCTTAAAAAATTAAGATATTCCATACTTCCTGGTGAATTTGCTGTGACATCCCAGGGCACAGTTACACAGTTTGGGAAACATATCAAGAGTTTTGAACTGGACACATGACAATTTGCATGCAAGCGTACTTACTCAGAACATGTTTTTCAACAGTGATGTTTTTATTCCAAATGCAGATTATTAATGCATCATTTTGCTGGAGGAGAAAAAGAAGAAAGCAAAGATTTGAAGTCATGTTTCAAATCCTTGTTTTCATTATTCACTAGCAATTGGTTGCTGGGCAAGTTACCCAACATCTGTGAGCCTTAGTTTCTTGTTGTTGTTGTTGTTTTTAATCTATAACATGGAATAAGGACTTCTCATGGTGGCTGCCAGAATTGGAGTAAATAATGTATTTGAAATACCAAGAAACCACAGAGCACCTTATGGGCTTCACTGAATGTTGTTTTTGTTCCTCCCTCCTCTATAAACAAGAATTGTCTCATGGAATTGACTGTACTTCTTTTCTAAATAACACATATTTAAAATGAGAGATCCTTCTGTAAAGGCTATGAAGGGCAATGATTTTTAAATTAGCTGAAGGAGGCTAATGCAGATGAGATGAGATGTTTAATTCTGGAGAATTTATGCTGTCAGAACCATTAACAATCTCCTTTCCAGGAGCAATTATCTCAGCAGAAAAGTAAGCATCGAGGGATATAGATGGAAGAAGCAGACAACCAAAAGACAGATGAATGTAGAAAATATGAATGAAGAGGTATTCTTCAATAAAATATGTTCCATAAGTTCCTGAAAAATAAGTTCTAGGGAATATTGTGGAGTTGTGTGTGTGTGTATGTGTGTGTGTGTGTTTATGTTACCAGTGCCATTCATCAGGATTCTCATTAAGATGAATAATTCCTAATAATTTTCAGCCTGTGTGTCATGGGTAACTGTGTGCCTGAGAGAAGTTGAACCTCTGATTCCATTGCCCATTCTGTTCACATTTCTCGAGGATCAGACATACACAGCTGGGAAAATTATTTCTACCAAAGAACAATCTTTCACTCATTCAACGTTCCCTCAGAGCTACATCAGATCATTAACAAGGATTTTCTCAATTAACTACTAAATCAGCAATTAAGGCTTAAGAGATATCTACTGCAAAAAAAGGGTTATTGATTTTAATTCAGTCATATCTTATAATTATGGATATTAATCAGACAGTCTTTAAGTGTGAAACATGGCAGAAGGAGGCAAAGTTAAATGACTTTGAAGTGGACAAGCTGTCATTACTTAGTAATGAGGTTGAACGGTTTGGCACTGATTTTTTTTTTAAAAAAAGCATAGATGTTTTACAACACAGTTTTCAAATAACTTGAGATTTATATTTAGGCTTAGTTAAAACTCATCAGTCATGTAATACATGAATATATTCATTGAAGGATCATACACAGTTATAGTAATGGAAAGGCAACATGCTGTATGAAGTTACAGTTCTATTCTGTGCTCACACAGGCCAGTATATAGGACAGATCATGTTTTCATTAACATAGGCATGGAAATGCAATTTGTTAAAAATCGTAATGGAAAAACAATAAGAGTATAGTAACCTAATGAATTCCTTCCTATTTGAATTTATTGAAATGTAGGCTTTTTTTCTATCTGAATATGCTCATTTTGGTCTAACCGAATATGCAAAGTCTCATGAAATATAATAAAGACTGCAGCCGACCACTTTCTCCCTTTTACCAGATGACAACATTTTCTTTAGCATTCTTTCACGTTTGCCAAAGCAGCAGCTATCAGCCATGTGTTGAGTGAGTTTTGGCAATCTGGAAAGCATAGTCCAGATTCCTTTAGACAGTGTTAAAATTTTGCACAAAAATTTTTCTTGCCCAAGACCAATTATATTTAGACCTGTATGATTCCAAGCTTCATGCTAATTCATAGGACTGGCAGCAATTTTTCAGAAAGGATAGTTTGTTTACCTCCTATCTTTTACCATTTCTTTTAGTCTGCTGTTTCCATGATTGCAAATTGAAAGTATTTGTTTTTCTGTCCTAAATAGGCTCATGAGTATCGATGAAAAAATTGCATCGGACAAAGTTAGAGAGGTAAAGAAGATTTTATCTAAGGTTTGATTGATCTGAGCTCATTTCCACTGAGTCAAAGGGTGCGGACATTTGTATGCACTGGTGTGAAAGAGAACACAGGCCATCTGTATTTGCTAATTTACAATAGCCACAAGAAAATTAAATTTTCTCTTATTTTTGTGATAGGAGGTAGTTTTACAGCTTGGAATAGGGCTCAGTTGGGCTCCTGTCCTCCCACAGGGATTGGGAGATGGAGGCAGTAGCTTCTTTGATGTTTACACCTGGAAGGATTAATTACCAGACCCTGGAGAAAGATAGTCCTGGATTGTAACACTGACAATACACTTTAAGAAAATTTACATCTCAAAGGGGGTAGAGAAGGAATTTGCAGTTAGAAAGTTTTTAAAGTAAATGCTTCAAGAAAAGGAAGATAAAGGTGCCAGAGTCAGGAATAAGCCTGTCTAATGTTTAATTAACCTGAGAAGAACTTTAAGGCCGTGTTCATCACCAGTATTACTAGTACTCTGTGCGAATGGATAAGAATAAATAGAAGCTCATTATAATGGCAGATGGTTGGGATACATTTCAGAATTTAGTAGTTGAGGTACCCCAGTATTTTTTCCAGAGTCATTTACAGTTATGGTGATATTCTCATAAAATAGACTTTAGAAGTCACTACAAAACCCAGTCAGAAGGTGAAAATTTATTTTGTGCCTGAATGCCTTAAGTGATACTTTTCATTGATTCCCACCTTTCTCAAAGAAATGTATGAGATTAAAAGTGTATCTAAAACCTGTCATTATTTCTCCTAAAGCCATATTGCATTTCTATGGATTTGACTGTTGTTATGTAGTAAGACTCCGCATAGACCTATATACCATCCACATGGTAGTGTTTATAGATTTTAAAAGTACTTTCTCATTTGTTTTTCATTTGGTTTATGCAACAACATCTTAAAAGGGGATAGATATTGTGATCCCCTTTTTACAAGACAGAAAATTGAGGTTCCCAACAGCTAAGCAACTTGGTCACATAGATAGCAAATAGTAGCACTAACTTCTCTTCTTATATCCAGCCTTTGATATAAATTTCTCCCCACTACTAGTATTCTAATGCTTTAATTGTGACTCAGCCAGAGTGAGATTTTTGAAGCACATGGATTGTTTTTGTTTTTTGAGGGCCTTTGTGAAAAATCTGTTCTATTATTAGAGTGATATCATCTAAGTAAATGAGCCAGCATTAGTCTCTGTGATGTTGTCATTCCTCTCTCATTTGGATGTTCCTGCTAATTGCTTGTGTACTTGGTTTTTCAAATCCCCATCAAATATTAAGATAATTAAAAGGACATTTGATCTCTTTATATATTTTTATAATCTGTAAATGGGTAGATAACTTTACATTTCTATACCTTATTGTGCATCCACATATATAAGTTTAGTCTTATCAATAAGACTTTTGTTTCCCAAATTACTCCTCTATTTCTAAAGTTTACAAAATATTATTTCATCAGTTACATTTTTATGTTTTCTGTTAGAGTTAGACTCTGTTATTTTGGGACCAAACCTGTGATTTTCAAAATGTAGTCCATTACATTTCATTTGGGAGTACAGTGTAGACTACATATTAATGAATGAGAATCAGTGGGGATGGGTACAGAGAAACTGCATTAAAAGAAGGGCCCACATAATTCTGTGTACATTATGGTTTAAGATATACTAGTCCTGGTTTTTTTATTCTCCCAATTCCACATTTTGATTAATCTGTTTTCTATTATAAAAATCTTGATAAAAATAGCAAGCCCATCTTGCCACTATCACTACAATGTACTAAGTAACAACAACACCAGTGGTTTTATAGTACCTATTTTTCTAAGTATTTTAAATCTTCTTATCAAATCTTTATAACAACACTGTGTGAAGGAAGAAAATAACTTCCTCAGAAAATTTTGCAAATGAAATTGAGAGTCAAAACTAAAATTACAGGCACAGAATAGAGTTTATCCATTGAACATTTTAAAAATAGTCTTTATTGTGTTAATCTGTCACAAAATGGACCATGTTTGTCTCCCCAATCCTCAGAGCCTTTCATTTTTGTAGTGGATTCTTAGGCCTTAGAGTAGACTTCTATTCATTTCAGAGTTCAGGCTAATTCTTTGAATTGCTACTAGCACCTGATAGAGCCAAAACAGAATTTAAAGAGAGAAACATAAAGAGAAAATTATAGTTAGTTTATATTTTTGCCAAAAAAGACTTTTCTAACATTTAGAATGTCCCAAAGGTAAAATTTACTGGTTTGGGAGGTAGAGAACTCCTTGTTAATTGAAATATTGGAACTGAAACGATATATAAGATAAAAGGGAAGGAATCAGTGTACTGGTTTAAAACAAAAACAGATGATTCGATCTCTAAAGTCCTTTTTAATTCTCTTCTTAATCTAAAAGTATTTAGATTTGCCATCTGTCCAGCCAAACTTATTACTGCTTTTAAATTCAATTATTATTCCTTGAGTGCTGGTTATAATTCATTTGAATTTCTCATTTTTGTAGAATTAAATCTGTGAGAGAATATTAAATGAAGTATTATGCCTTGAAATTCTTTGTCCAGGACTATGCAAAACAAAAATAAGAATTCTTCTAACTTTCTATTTGCCCAAATAATATACAGTTTAGTAAAATCTGATAATTGTTAGGTAATGGAAAACCATGGGAACTTTGAAGGAACTTATGTTCCTCAAGAAAATTTTAAACTCAAAATTATCATTGATATGTTTCTATAGAAACATATTTTCCCCAGTAATTTGCCAGCAATTAGTACTACTTTAAATCTGTCAGAAGATTTTGTATTGGATATTTAAGATTTTCTTTTGTTAGCATATTTTGGACAATTTAGCTAAACATTAATGGTAATACCATATCCTGAGAAAGTTAAAAATCAGTCAATTGTCTGAGTATACTATCTTTCGAATGAAAAGGACTCTGGAGCTTCCAAACACTCATATAAGCACACACTTCATTTTACCATGCAATTGTACTGCATGAAAAACTCTCATTTAAAAGATTATGAGAAGGAAAAGTTAAGATGGTAAAGTCGTAAGGAGACCCTGGGCTTGTCTCGTCCCACAAACATGGTTAGATCAACATCAAACCATTTCAAATAATGATTATAAGGATACTCTCTGAGATATGAAAAAAGCATAGAAGACACCAGAGAATCCTTTTCTGAAGGAAAATGTTAGTAAAAGAACTTAACATTTAGGGGGCACCTGGGTGGCTCAGTCGGTTAAGCATCTGACTTTGGCTTAGGTCATGATCTCACAATTCGTGGGTTCGAGCCCTGCGTCGGGCTCTGTGCTGACAGCTAGCTCAGAGCTTGGAGCCTGTTTCAGATTCTGTGTCTCCCTCTCTTTCTCTGACCCTCCCCTGCTCATGCTGTCTCTCTCTCTCTCTCTCTCTCTCTCTCTCAGAAATAAATAAAACATCCAAAAAAAATTTTTTAAACTAATACTTAGTCGGCCAAAGTTAAAACTACTGTGACCGAGATGCAAACCTGAATGGATGCTGTAACAACAAGAATGGACAAGGCAGTGGCATGAACTAGCAATATAGAAGATAAAGTTATGGAAAATAATGAAGCTGAAAAGAAGAGGGAAACAAAGGTTAGTGATCACAAAGGCAGATGTAAGGAACTCTGCAATTTATTAAATGTAATAACATTCATATCATAGGAGTCCTAGAAGATGAAGAGAGAGAAAAGGGGGCAGAAGGATTATGTGGGAAAATTATAGCTGAAAATTTCCTAAATCTAGGGAGGGGACACACACATCAAAATCCAAGAAGCACAGAGAACTCCCCTTAAATTCAACAGAAGCCAAGAAGCCAGCCATCGCCAAGACTCATAAAATACACAGACAAGGAAAGAATCCTGAAAGCAACAAGGGAAAGAAAGTCCTTAACCTACAAAGGAAGAAAAATAATGTTCACAGCAGATCTGTGCATGGAAACGTAGCAGGCTTGTCAGGAGTGGCAAGATATATTCAATGTGCTGAATGGAAAAATATGCAGCCAAGAATACTCCATTCAGAAAGGCTCTTATTCAGAATAGAGGGAGAGATAAAGAGTTTCCCAGACAGCAAAAACTAAAAGAGTTTGTTATCACTAAACCATCCCTACAAGAAATTTTAAGGAAGACTATTTCACTGGAGAAAAAAAAAAAGACCAAAAACAACGAAGACTGGAAAGTACCAGAGAGCATCACCAGATACACCAACTCTACAGTTAACACAGTGGCACGAAAGTCATGTCTTTGAATTATCACTCTGAATGTAAATGGACTAAATGTTCCCATCAAAAGACATAGGGTATCAGAATGGATAAAAAAACAAAATCCATCTCTATGCTGGCTCTAAGAGACTCATTTGAGACCTATAGACATGAGCAGATTTAAAGTGAGGGGATGGAGAACCATCTGTCATGTTTATGGATGTTAAAAGAAAGCCAGAGTAGCCATACTTATGTCAAACAAACTAGATTTTAAAACAAAGAATGTAATAAAAGATGAAGAACGTTATATCATAATTAAGGAATCTATCCATCAAAAAGATATAACAATTATAAATACTAATGACCCCAACGTGAAACACCCAAATATATAAATCAATTACTAACAAACATAAAGAAATTCATTGATAATAATACAATAATGGTAAAAGACTTTAAAACCTCACTTAGAGCAATGCACAGATCACCTAAACAGAAAATCAGCAAGGAAACAATGAATGGCTTTGGATGACACACTGGACCAGATGGACCGAACAGATATATTAAGAACATTTCATCCTAAAGCAGCAGAAAACACATTATTCTTGTGTGCACATGGAGCATTCTCCAAAATAGATCACATACTGGATCACAAATCAGCCCTTAGCAAATACAGAAAAATAAAGATCATACCATGCATATTTTCAAATCACAAACCTATGAAATTTGAACTCAACCACAAGAAAACCTTACATCTAAAAGAACTAGAAAAGAAACAGCAACTAAAGCCCAAAGCCAGAAGAAAGGAGATAATAAAGATTAGAGCTGAAATAAATGATATAGGAACAAACAAACCCAATAGAACATATCAATGAAATTAAGAGTTGGTTCTTTGAAGGAATTAACAGAACTGATAACCCCTTAGAATTATCAAAGAGAAAGGACCTAAACAGAAAAATCATAAATGAAAGAGAAGAGATTACAAACAAAACCAAAGAAATACAACCAATTATAAAAAATTATGAAAAATTATATGTCAACAAACTGGGCAATCTGGAAGAAATGGACAAATTGCTAGAAATTCACAAGCCACCAAAACTGAAACAGGAAGAAATAGAAAATTTGAACAGACCCATTACCAGCAAAGAAATGGAATCAGTCTTCAAAAATATCTCAATAAATAAGAGTCCTGGGCCAGATGGCTTCCCAGAGGGAATTGTACCAGACATTTAAAGAAGAGTTAGTACCTATTCTTCTCAAACTTGTTCCAAAAAATAGAAATAGAAGGAAAACCTGGACACTTATTGTATGGAGCCAACATTGCCTTGACTCCAAAACCTGATAAAGATCCCACTAAAAAAGAATTACAGGCCAATATCGCTGATGACCATTGATGCAAACATTGTCAGCAAGATATTAACAAATTGAATTCAATGGTGCATTAAAAGAATTATTCACCATTACCATGTGGGATTTATTACTGGGCTGCAAAGCTGGTTCAATATTCACAAATCAATCAATATGATGTACTACATTAATGAATGTATCCATTCATTATCCACGAATGGCTTTATCCAAATCCATATGATCCTGTCAGTAGATTAAGAAAAAGCATTTGACACAATATAACATCCATTCTTGATTAAAAATATTCAACAAGGTAGTGATAGATTGAACATATCACCACATATGAAAGACCCACAGCTATTAGCATCCTCAATGAGGAGAAACTGAGAACCTTTCCCTTATGGTCAGGAACCTTAGCCTCAGCATCAGATTAAAAAGAAGAAGAAGAAGAAGTAAAAGGCACCCAAGTCATCAAGGAAGTCAAATTTTGACTATTTGCAGATGACATGATTGATATTCTATGTAGAAAACCCAAAACACTACACCAAAAATTGCCATAACTAATACATGAATTCAGCAAGGTCACAGATATAAAATCACTGTGCAGAAATCTGTTGGATTTCATACCAATAATGAAGTAGCAGAAATAGAAATCAAGAAATCAATCCCAATTGCAATTGCACCCAAAACAATAAGATACCTAGGAATAAACCTAACTAAAGTGGTAAAAGATCTATAGTCTGAAAATTATAGAACACTTGTGAAAGATATTGAAGAGTACGTAAAGAAATGGAAAAACATTCCATACCATGGACTGAAAGAACAAACATTGTTAAAATGTCTATACTGCCCAAAGCAATCTACACACTTAATGCAATCCTGATCAAAATATCGCCACCATTTTTTTTAGAGGTAGAACAAACAATCCTCAAATTTGTATAGGACCAGAAAAGACCCTGAATAGCCAAAGCAATCCTGAAGGAAAAAAAAAAAACTGGAGGCATCACAATTCTGGATTTCAAGCTAGATTTCAAAGTTGTAGTCATATAAACAGTATGGTACTGGCCCCAAAACAGACACACAGATGAATGGAACAGAATAGAGAACCCAGAAATAGACCCATAAGTATATGGTCAACAAATCTTCAACAAAGCAGGGAAGACTATTGAATGGAAAAAAGGATGTCTCTTCAAGAAATAGTGTTGGAAAAACTGGATGGTGACATGCAAAAGAATGAATCTGGATTACTTTCTTACACCATACATAAAAACAAATTCAAAATGGATTAAGGAACTGGCTGTGAGATAGAAAACCATCAAAATCCTAGAGAACACTGACAACAACCTCTTTGACTTTGGCTGGAACCACTTCTTACCAGACATGTTTCTGAAGGCAAAGGAAACAAAAGCAAACATGAACTATTGGGACTTCAAGATAAAAAGCTTCTGCACAGCAAAGGACACAATCCACAAAACTAAAAGGCAGCCTAAAGATATTTGCAAATGACATATCTGATAAAGGGTTAGTATCCAAAATCTATAAAGAACTTCTCAAACTCAGTACACCAAAAACAAATAATCCAGTGAAGAAATGGCAAAAGACACGAATAGACATTTTTCCAAAGAAGACATCTAGCTGGTTAACAGACACATGAGAAGATGTTCAACATTGTTCATAATCAGAGAAATGCAGATAAAAACCATGATGAGATAACACCTCACACCTGTCAGAATGGTTAAAATTAACAACAGAAGAAACAACAGGTTTTGAGGAGGATGCACAGAAAGAGGAACCCTCTTGCACTATTAGTAGAAATGCAAACTTGTGCAGCCACTCTGCAGAACAGTATTGAGGTTCCTCAAGAAACTGAAAATAGATCTACTCTACAATCCAGCAACTGCAGTATTAGGTATTTACCCAAAGGATAGAAAGATACAGATTCAGAGGGGTACATGTACCCCAATGTTTATAGAAGCATTATGAACAATAGCCAGACTATGGAGACAGTCCAAATGTTCATTGATAAATGAATGGGTAAAGAAGATGTGGTATATTTATACAATAGAATATTACTCAGCCATCAAAAAGAATGAAATCTTGTCATTTGCAATGATGTGGACAGAGCTAGAATGTATTGTGTTAAGTGAAATAAGTCAATCAGAGAAAAACAAATAGTATATGATTTACTCATATGTGAATTTTAAGAAAGAAAATAGATGAACATTTGGGAAGGGGGGGTGGTAGAAAAGAGAGGGAAACAAATCACAAGACTCTTAATGATAAAGAACAAACTATAGATTGCCCGAGGGAGGTTGGTGGGAGATGGGCTAGATGGGTGATGGGTACCAAGGAGGGCACTTGTGGTGAGCACTGAGTATTATATGTAAGTGATGAATCACTGAATTCTACTCCTGAAACCAATATTGAAGTGTCTGCTAACTAAAATTTAAATTTTAAAAAAGGGGAAAAAAGGTTCTAAAGAATAATAAAAAACGAGATAATAAGGAATAGGTCTTTCTTCCCCTCTCCTACCCATAGAAATTGTACTTTTCCTTTACTAGTCATTTTTTTTTTTATGTTTTATTTCTAGGAGAGAGAGAGAGACAGCGTGCGGAGGGGAGGTTCAGAGAGAGAGGGAGTCACAGACTGAAACAGGCTCCAGGCTCTGAGCTGGCAGTCAGCACAGAGCCCGACGCGGGGCTCGAACCCACGAACTGCGAGATCATGACCCAAGCGAAAGTCGGACGCTTAACCGACTAAGCCACCCAGGCGCCCCTTTACTAGCCATTTTTGACAGATAAAAATCATTGGAATATTTTTATGATGCTTGGTATCATTTACTTTAGAAATAGCCATTTTCTCTTGAGAAGCTTTCTAAAGAGACCATTGACAGCTACTTAAAATCATGATTGAATGATATTCTCAACATTTATGTATTGCCCATTTTATGTTTTTACCTAACAAAAAAGTGTATTAAAGGTATGCTAATTGACAATTCAAAAGAAAATCTAACAAAAACAACTGTTTTGGTACAAAAATAAATTTTCACTTTCTGAATTGATCTGGGAATTAGCAAACTGGAAGTGTAATTCTAAATTCTAAAAAATAACATACATATATTACACAGAGATTCTTGTCTTGAAACTTGTGGTTAATAAAGTAAGATATTAAAAAGAATGCAGCTTTGGAAAATGTTTTAACGGTAATATTATAGTCCAGTTCTTTTTGCGATAAAGATTTTTGCCTTTTTGCTGAGGAGGATTTGTTTGATTTTGAAACTGTCATTGTGATAGAACAAACCTGCCTTGGAATAGAAGTGATTATCAAGGGCAAGCAAGAACTAAGGCACTATCTAGTTTTAAATGCAGAGTATTTGTATTATATATTAAGTCATATAAAAATTGCCAGAGGATGTAAGTAAATATGTTTCATAACTCATAGTCCTGCACAACTGGTAAGTGATTTTTGTTGTTACACTATACACAGTTTGTCCTTAGTTTGTCATAAAGTTTGTGGCAAGTTTTTAAGTCAGGTATTTGGAACTCTGGATAGAATTTCCTATAGAAATTACATTATACATGGTGGTTGGATCTTTAGGCCAGTTCATAATGTGTCTGTCAGATCTGCATCATTTAACCAAGTACCCCCCAAAAAATTAATCTCCTTCTACTACATTCCTTTTTAAAAAATTTTTTTTTAAGATTTATTCATTTTTGAGAGAGAGATAGAGTACAAATGGGGGAAGATCAGAGAGACAGGGAGACACAGAATCCCAGGCAGGCTCCTGGCTCTGAGCTGTCCCACAAGAGGTGAGATCATGACCTGAGCCGAAGTTGGACACGCAACCGACTGAGCCACCTAGGCACTCTGAGTATATTCCTTTAAGGGCAGTGATTGAGAGTTTTGACTTAGTCTTGCAGAAATAGATCTGCCTTTGAAGTAGGATCCTAGGTTGTCCTTGTGTTCTACTTTTCAAATTAAAACGCAAGAGAATGGGTTAGCAAGGTGGCTGGAGATACATAGGAAGGAAATAAGGAAATAGAATAATAAAGGGTATGAAAGGGAAGGAAAGGAAACTGTTTGGAGAGGAGTTAGATTACCTAAATAATTAAATACTCATGACACAATAGTGGCTTGATTTGTATTCTGTTCATTGCTCATGGCATCTGAAGGTTCAGAACTACTGAAACAGGAAAATCTGTGCTCTAGAGCTGTGCTCTCCGGCGCGGTAGCCACCAGATTGTCTGATAACATTTCAAGGACTCAATAGCTACATGAGTTTTGTGACTACCATATAGGGACAGCATAGATACAGAGGGTACCTACCATCACAGGAAGTTTTGTTAGGTGGTGCTGCTCAAAAGGAAGGATTAGCAAACCTTTTCACAGGGCCATATCGTAAATATTCCAGGCTTTGTGGGATAGGCATGCTCTTTCTCTTCTACATGCATGTCTTATGTCTTATCCTTCTCTCTTCTTCCTCCTCCTCTTCCTCTGCTTATTCTTTTTACACACTTTTAAAAATATAAAAAGTATTCTTAGCTCATGTACAGTAGTAGGCTATATGCTGTGCACAGTTGGTTTTCTTCTGCTCTTGCTGCTCTACAGTGTCTCATTCCTTTTTTTTCCCCCCTTTTCTTTTCCCTGATGAATAGCAAGACTAGAGGTCACAAGTTTGTGGGTAAAAAATTTTGTTTGGTCTTAAGATAGTACTTACGCCTTATGTAAAAACTTCAGCAAGAATAGTAGTATGGCCCCCTTCTAAAGTATGTGATTGGGTCTGCAGAGTTTCTCTGGTGAGCAAGCCATATGCTTTATTTCAGTGATGGTGGAACTTGAGAAGATGTATTACAATATTATAATATGGCTGTTCTGGAAGCATCGGTCTGCTCACCCATGGTTTTATCAATACATTACTGAAAATACATATTGATGAAAAGTTTCTAAACTCTGTTACAATATCATTACAATTAATCTGAAAAGACATCTAAATGTTTAATGTTGATGAAGTGGAATCTCTTATACCCTCTTTCTGTTCCTTACAAAAAGATACCTTATTTGATACTTACGGTGATAATTGAAATTCATGTATATATTTGCATCATGAAAATGTGATCATCTCTTTTTTTATTATTACATTTTTAAATGTTTGATTTTATATTTCTCCTTTAGCTATTTTCATTTGTAATAGTAATAATTAATTTTTAAATCTTAACTTGCTTTAATAACAAGATAGTGAAATTTAGGAGTGTTAGTTACAATATTTATGCATTCAATTCAACAATATTGTTGAATATATGCCTAGCTAGCACTATGCTAAGCATTGTGGATACAAAATTCACTTACGTAATTCCTGATTTCAAGGAACTCTTGTGTAGCAGGAAGGTAGTGTATGATACAGTGTATTAGATGCTATATTGTTCAAGGAAAAATATGGAAGCCTGGAGCCAAGAGCTATATTAGTGTCTATAAAATCTTCAGGAAAGAAGAGGCATCTTTTGGGGGTTTTATGGATGAATGAGATATTTTAAAAAGTGGGAGAGAAAGCTAAGCCATGTTGTATAAAACAAATAGCATGATACATATATGGAATATATACTTGGAATGAGAAAGGCAGGCATTATAGTTTGGCTTGAGTAGAAAGTATGAAGCTAAGATGTTAAGATATGTGGCTAGATACGTAGTTAATCTGCATAGTTTGCTAACACTACTGAATGCTATAATAAAATAGATCATGAGATGAATTAGTTTTGACTGTAGTCAGAAATATGATTCTGCCAGATGAAAGAAACAGTGAAGGTAAGGATATGCCCTAGGAAGCAGTTTCCATAGTTAAGGGAAACAAGCCAATTAGTTTTGGATAAAGGAGAAATAAAGATCATAACTCCACATTTTATAGCTTGGTGTCTAGGTCAGCTTGTAAACTGTTAAAGGAGAAAGGCAATATGGAAGAGAAGGTAACAGTGTTTCAGGAGTGGAAATAGAGATTTAATTTTAGAAAGACTGATTCTGAAGAATCAATCTATCATCAAAGCAGAAATGTCTAATTATAGGATAGGTATTCATTTAGAGCACTATCACCCAAAGAACACATTGTATGTGAATTATTTAAATACTTCAAGTGTTTATTATTCATTGCATAGTTTATTCTTCATAAAAACCTCATGAGGGGGGCATTATTATTATACTCATTTTAATAATGAGACCGAATTGCTTATTTCTTCTAGGATTATCTTTTCTTCTCCTATGTGATTCGGAAAAATGTGACAGTATATGTGAATATACCTAACAATGCTGGTTCATGGTAGAAAGTCAAGTGTCAAAGCCCATTCAGATAGTAGAATATAGTAGTTAAAGCCATGGGTTCTGAAATCAGATTAAGGTTTTAAAATATACTCCAGTACCAAAACCAAAGACATTATAAGGGAGGAACACCATAGACCAATAGGACTTAGAAACTTTATATGCAGACATCCTCAACACAATATTTGCTAATTAAATCCAATAATGTACACAAAGAATTGTCCAGGGGTGCCTGGGTGGCTCGGTCAGTTAAGTGTCTGACTTTTGATTTCAGGTCAGGTCATGATCTCATGGTTTGTGAGTTTGAGCCTCCCATTGGGCTCCATGCTGACAGTGTGGAGTCTGCTTGTGATTCATATTCATTCATTCATTCATTCATTCTCTCTGTCTCTCTCTGTCTCTGTCTCTCTCTCCCTCTCCCTCTCCCTCTCTCTCCCTCTTTCCCTCTCCCAAAATAAATATATAAAAGTAAAAAAAATAATTATTCATCATGATCAAGTGGGATTTGCCCTAGGTGTATAAGACTGGCTCAGAATTCCAAAATCAAATAATATAACCTACCACATCAATAGGCTAGAAAATAAAAATCATATAATCATATCAATAGATGCAGAAAAGTATTTGAAAAACTATAACATCCATTTATGACAAAAACTGAGCAAATTAGGAGGGTAGAGGAAATTCCACAACTTGATAAACAACGTCTACAAAAAATCTACAGCTAATGTCACATTTAATAATGAGAAACTAGGAAATTCCTCCCTAAGATTAGGAAAAAGACAAGATTCCCCTCTTATTACTCTTATTCAGTACTGTATTAGAAGTCCTAGTTAATGCCATAGGGCAAGAAAAGGAAATAAAAACATATACAGGTTGAGAAAGAAGAAATAAAAATATCTTTGCTCACAGATGACATAACTGGTTATATAGAAAATTCCACAGAATCAACAAAACAACTCCTGAAACTAATAAGTGATTATAGCAAAATTGCAGAAGTCAACGTTAATATATAAAAGTCAGTTGCTTTCCTATATATCAGCAGTGAGCAACTGTATTTGAAATTAAAAAGACAACATTTTTATACAGAAATTAAAAATAGAACACTATTTCAAAAATAAAATGCTTATGTAAAAATATACAAAATCCATACCAGATTTACATGAGAAAAACTAGAAAACTTTGATGTAGAAAAATCAAAGAAGATCAAAATAAATGGAAAGGTTTTCTATGTTAATGGAGAAGGAAATTTAGTATTGTTAAGATGTGAAGCCTTCCTAATCTTACCTATAGATTCAATACAGTCTTAATTAAAACCCAAGAGCATTATTTTGTGGATACTGACAAACTGATTTGAAAGTTTATATATAGATGCAAAGTATCCAGAATAGTCAAACAATATTGGGAAAAAAGTAAAGCCAAAGGACTGACACTCTCTGACTTCAAGACTTAGTATAGAGCTACTGTGAACAAGATCGCGTTGTATTGGTGAAAGAACAAATAGAATAATGAACCAGGATAGAGAGCCTCAAAAAATTAGTCTACTTATTTTTGATAGGGGAATGAAGACAATGAAAAAATTTAATACCCATTCATGACAAAAAAAGTTTTCTAAAAGTTAATCACAAACCTAAATGTAAAACACAAAAGTATAACATTTAAAAAATTTTTTTCTTCTTTTTTTAAAAATATATATTTTTTTTAGTTGAGAGAGACAGAGACAGTGTGAGTGGGGGAGGTGCAGAGAAAGAAGGAGAGAGAATCCCAAGCAGGCTCCATGCTGCCAGCACAAAGCCTGATGTGGGGCTCAAACCCACAAAACTGCAAGATCATGACCTAAGCCAAAACCAAGAGTCAGATGCTTAACTACCTGAGTCACCCAGGCACCCCACAAAAAGTATAACATTTAAAAAAGATGACACAGGAAAAAATCTAGGTGACCTTGGGTTTAGTGATTACCTTAATAATTACTTAACTAAAGTCAAGAAAGAAAAAAAAAAAGCTGGACTTCATTAAAATTAAAAGCTTCTGCTATGTGGAAGACTCTTAAGAGAATGAGGATTCAAGTGACAGACATGGAGGTAATCTTTGCAAAACACATATCTAATAAAGGAGTTGTCTCCAAAATATACAAGAAACACATAAGAACTCAGTATTAAGAAAATTAATAACACAATTTAAAAATGGGAAAACCAAATGAACAGACAACTCAGGAAAGAAGACATACAGATGGCAAATAAGTGTATAAAAGGATGTTCAACATACTATTTCATCAGGGAATTGTAAATTAAAGTAATAACAGTATACTACTGTAAACCTATTAGGATGACTAAAATCTAAGACAACACTAAATGCTGGTGAGCATGTGGAACAACAGAAGCTCTCAATCTTTACTAGTGGGAATGAAAAACGGTTATTTCAGCTATTTTTTTTTTTTTAGTTTTAATTTAAATCCAATTAGTTAACATACAATGAAATATTTCAGGTATATAATATAGTGATTCAACATTTCCGTATAACACCCAGTTCACATCAGCAAGTGTACTCATTAATTCTCGTTACCTGTTTAACCCATCCTTCCCCGCCACCTTCTCTTTGGTAACTATCAGTTCTCCATAGTTAAAAGTTTGGTTTTTGGTTTGCCTCTCTCTCTTTTTTCCCTTTGTTCATTTATTTTGTTCATTTGTTTCTTAAATTCTACATATGAGTGAAATCATATGGTATTTATCTTTCTCTAACTTATTATCCTTAGCATAACCTCACATACTCTCAAGATCCATCCCTGTGGTAGCATATCTGGATTCCATCTTTTTATGGCTATACTTGTTGTCATTTGTTAATTGTTTTCTGGCTGTTTTGCAGTTCTTTGTTCCTTTTCTTACTCTCTTCCTCTGTGGTGGAATTATTTGCTTTAGTGTTCAGCTTAGATTCCTTTCTTCTAGGTTTTTGCTTTGTAGGTACAATGGGGCTCACATGTAACAGTTACCTATACACATAATATGTAATATATATGTGTATATATATATATATATTTTTTTTAATTGATAGCAACTGAAGTTTGAAAATTCCTTGAAATTTTTTTGGGAGAGATGGAGTGCACATGTGTAAGCGGGGGAGAAGCAGAGAGGGAGAGAGAGAATCCCAACCAGGCCCCACACTGTCAGCACAGAGCCCGATGCAGGGCTTGATCCCATTAACATGAGATCATGACCTGAGCCTAAATCAAGAGTTGGACACTCTACTGACTGAGATACCCAGGCATTCCCCCTCTTGTTTTTGAGAGAGAGAACTTGCATGAGTGTGGGAGGGACAGAGAGAGAGGGAGAGAGTTGAACACACTCTAAACTCTACATTTTTACTCCCTGCTCCCTATGTTTTATGTTTTTGAGGTTACATTTTACATTTAAAAAAATTTTTTTTAATATTTTTAAATGCTTGTTTATTTTTGAGAGGGGGCGCAGGGGGAGAGGGAGACAGAAGATCTGATGCGGGCTCTGTGCTGACAGCAGAAAGCCCAGTGCCAGGCTAGAACTCACAAACTACAAAATCATGATCTGAGCTGAAGTTGGACACTCAACTGACTGAGCCACCCAGGTGCCCCCCATTTGTTTTAATGCTTAATAATTTTTGAGCGCGAGCACACAAGCAAGAAAGAGGGCGATGCAATAGGGGGAGGGGCAAAGAGCAAGGGAGACACTGCATCCGAAGCAGGCTGCAGGCTCCGAACGGTCAGCACAGAGCCCAACATGGGGTTCGAACGCACAAGCCATGAGATCATGACCTGAGCCAAAATTAGGCGCTTAACCAACTGAGCCACCCAGGGGCCCCGCACCTTACATTTTTTATTTTGTATGTTCCTTACCTGAGTATTGTAGTTAGAGTTATTTTTACTTTTGCCTTTTAATCTTTATACTAGCTTGATAAGTGATTATCTACTACCTTTACTCTATTTTACCTTCAACAGTGAGATCTACTCTTTCATATGTGTTTTCGTTACTAATTAATGCCTTTTCTTTTCAGTTAAAGAGGTCCTTTAACATTTGTGGTAAGGCCAGGTTAGAGGTGATTAGCTTCTTTAATTTTTGTTTGTTTGGAAAATTCTTTATTTCTTTTTCAATTATGGATGATAACTCACTAGGTTATAGTTTTATTGGTTAGAAGTTGTGTGTGTGTGTGTGTGTGTGTGTGTGTGTGTGTGTGTGTGTTTGGTTTAATCTTTCAGTACTTTGAATATATCATTTCACTCCCTTCTGGCCTGTGAAATTTCTTCTAAAAAATTTGCTCCTTGTCTTACAGGTTTTCTTGTATGCAACAAGTTCTCTTGTTACTTAAAAAATTCTCTCTTTGTCTTTAACTTTTGACATTTTAATTATAATGTGTCTTCGTGTGGGTCTTTTTCAGGTTCATCTTTGGAACTCCTTGGGATTCATGGACCTGGATGTCTGTTTCTTTCCCTAAATTAGAGAACTTTTCAGTCAATATTTGTTCAAATAAGTTTTTTTTCCTTTTCTCTTTGTTCTCTTTATGTGACCCCTATAATGCTAGTGTTATTCTGCTTATTGGTGTCCCATACGTCCCTTACAGTATCTTTACACTTTTTTCTTCCTTTTGCTGCTCTGTTTGGATGAATTCTACTGCCTTGTATTTTAGGTCACTGATCCTTTGTTCTGCTTTATCTAGTCTGCTGTTGAAACCCTTTTCTGTATTTTTCAATTCAGTTACTGTATTTTTCAGTCTATGAAAAAAATTTCAGTATGTTTTTCAGTCTGTTTTCTATTTTCTTCTATTTTTCATCTTTTTGTTGAAGCTCCCACTATGTTCATCCATTCCTTTTTTATTTTTTAGTGTTTTTTATTTATTTCTGAGAGAGAGAAAGAGAGAGAGTGAGCGAGCAGGGGAGGGTCAGAGAGAGAAGGAGACACAGAATCCTAAGCAGGCTCCAGGCTCTGAGCTGTCAGCACAGAGCCCGACTCGGGGCTCAAACCCATGAACTGTGCGATCATGACCTGAGTCGAAGTCGGACACTTAACTGACTGAGCCACCCAAGCTCCCCTGTTTATCCATTCTTATCCCTAGTCCAGTAACATCTTTATAATAATTACTTTGAACTCTTTATCAGGTAAATTACTTCCTCTGTTTCACTAAATATTTTTTCTGAGATTTTATCTTGTTCTTTTGTTTGGAACATATTCCTCTGTTTCTTCATTTTGCTTGACTCTGTGTATTTTTATATATTGGGAAAAACAGCTACCTCTCCCAGTCTTGAAGGAGTTGCCTTATGTAGTAAATTAAGCTTATCTTTCAACCTTTCTCTAACTCTTGGTTGTCTCTCAAACATTTGTGATTGTCTAAGCAGGGTAATTTATTCTGAATAGGTCCCAGTTGTTGAGGACAGGCCTGGCTGATTGGATGCCAAACCCTTAGACAGCAGCTTTTAAAGTGTGTGTGTGTGTGTGTGTGTGTGTGTGTGTGTATGAATATATATATATACATATAAAAGAACATGTTGTAGCCCTGCTGTTTTCTGGACCAGGTGATCTGGAAGTATCCCCTGGGTGACATATCAGTAATTAGAGCTTCAGAGAGAGTCTCAGCTCCTTTTTGGAAGGTATTAGTGAGCTGCAGTGGGACTACGGGAAAGTATAAGCATGTTGTCTCCCTGCCTACATTCCCTGAAAACTCCATTGTAGCTTCTAGATGTGTGGCAAACTTTAAGTCTGACCCTCAGGCTGAATATCTAGGAAAAGTAAAAGGGACTTTTTTTTTCACTGAAAAACCGGGGATGTGCTTCAGTTTGCTCTCTGTGCAGTGCCCTGTTGGTGGTTGTCTGCCAATAACTGTCTCTCCAATTGTTACAGTCCTGTGGGACCCAGGGACTCAAGCCCTTCTGTCTACCAGAGCGAGGTGATTAAGAAGCATCTTCTGTATGGATGGCTTTAGCAAGGCAGCAGGAAAGCTTAGGCCCGGGGTGTGCCTGCCAGGTTTAGTGTGGCAGCATAGAGCTCAGACAGGGCTAGGGTTTATCTGCCAGCACCATCAGGGTAAGGGGAGAATGCAGAAATGACTCCCATCAGCATCTCCATCCCCAGATTGTCTCAACAACCTCTTATACCACCACCCCAAACAGATACTTTGAGGTTAGAAAATGAATCTCCACATATTATCTAGGTACTTTGAAGCTGCTACTTTTGTGCTGGGCCTTGGGACAAGTGAGTTTGCACATGGGCCCTTCAAGAGAAGTTTATCCATCCTTTACAGTCTTTTGGATTTCCTGGATGTGAGCCCCCATTGATTTTCAAAGCCAAGCATTTTGGAGGCTCATCCCTCTGATGTAAGTCCTAAGCATTGAGGTGCCTGATATGGGGCAGAACCCTTTACTCTTCAGGTGGAAATTCTAGATTTGTGAGATTCCTCTTGATTGGAGTTTACCATGCCAGAGGTGGATTTTTGGCGAAACCATATCTCTGCTGTTAATACCCTTCTTGATTTGAGACTTTTGTGTTTATTGTGAAGAAGCTGTTTAGCTACTTTTTAGGTCTATTTTAGAGAAAACTATTCCATATTTAGCTGTAGATTTAATCTGTCTGTGGTAAGAGGTAAGTTCAAGATCTTCCTATGCTGCCATCTTGAACTGTTTTCTTATATTGGTTTTTGAAATGGAAGTTTTTGATGTAGGTAGTCACTAGCCTGCTGGAAATTTAATATATACATTAGTATAAAGTTTAATTTTATTACATTTTGCACTGGGCTTGTGAATGGTATAACGTTTTGAACCAATCATTTTTGATCAGGGAATATATTGGTAATATGTTTTCCTACAAGGGCTAAAAGACCTTATACAAGACCTTACATCTTATGCAGCAGATTTAAACATTATATAAAATTTACTGTGTGGAGTTACTCTGACAGATAACTGTGGACACATCTGAAATGCCTTATCCCTAGTGCTCTATTAAAGCAATCATGTTTAGACAAACAAGAGTTTAGAACCATATTAGTGCACATAGGATATCTTTAGGGACAATTAACAGTGGCTTATCTCTTCTTATTTTATTAGAAATCTTGCCTTTACAAGCAGGTGAGGTTTAAAATCAGCTTTATGTTGTCTAACTCAATTTTCAGACCCCAGCAACATAAAGCTCATAGGCTGATGGCAGTATTTGTAAATTAAAGATTACTTTAATCTTCAGTGACAGAGATTTATGAAATATTGCTTTAAATTTGTGCTTCATGTGGTAAAGCAAATTGAATTTATTTTATAGACAAAAGCAATTTGAAGAAACCCATAGATTACTCTGGCCACTGAAGGGTATAAATTATCTCTAACTAAATTTTGTCAGTACTGTATGTTGAGCTATTTAGATAAAACATATTTTTGACATTTATTGCAAAATGATACTTTCTTCTAGACTTCTGCATTCTCTAGAGTTGAGTATAGAATGAATCATTAAGGGAATTAGTAATCCTTTTCTTGACATGAATTGCATTATCCAAGGCTGTGAAAATTTGAATGTATTTTTCTAAGTAAATTATTGTGAAAAGGTATCCAAACCTATTATGATGAATTTGAGGCATGCCAAAACATTATACAACCCACATACATAATTTCTAGGCAAATTCACTGCCATTATTTAGGATTTTAAATGCATATTTATTCCCACAGGGTATAATCCCATGTAAAGGCAAGGTAAGTAAATCATTGTGCTCGTGGTACTTGCTCATACAAAGTAAAGCAAGTCTTACAGAGCATGAGGCTTTTCATTGGACACCCACCACAAATGTTAGTGTTGCTGTTATTATTCACCTCTAGAAACAGCACAAAGGCATCCATTATGAGCAAAGCTCTACACTAGAAATAAAAGAACAGTGTATGTTTTAAGAATTCAAGGAACATATAATGGGCAAAAGAGGCTAATGTGTGTATGTTTATAAATATTAAAACACAGACAACCAATCACATAATGAGAAGTTATGAAAAATGAAGAATGGGTGGATGGTTTAAAAAACACACACATACAAGGAGGGGCCTGATTTCCGCTCAGGTCATCATCTCATAGCCATGAGATGGGCTCTGTGTTGGGCACAGAACCTCCTTAGGATTCTCTCTCTCCCTCTCTCTCTGTGCCCCCCACACTTGCACGCACTCTCTCCTTCAAAACAAAACAATACAAAAATGCATTATAATTGGATCCAAGACAAATTATTATTTGTTATAATTTGTAGTCAAATTAGTACAATACTCAAATTTATCTATGTAGCAACTGCCATTAAATAGCATTTCAATTTAGTAATTTAATTATGAATTATATTGACTGACACTAATTTGGAAGGAGATACTGTGCCTTTGATTAATTATTTCCTTCCTTCTTATCGTCCTCCTCCCTTCTTTTCCTCTTTGTCCTCCTCCTGATGCCCCTTCTCCTCTTCATCTTCCCAAATATAAAACTGAAATAACATTATCTCCAAGATATGCCTATGCTTATACACATGGACTTATTTCCACCGTAGTTTTTGTTGTTGTTGTTGTTGTTGTTGTTTGTTTGCCATGTTCTTCCTTAACTTACTTTCATCCTCCTTCCTCTGTTCTGTTAAATGAATCTGATAATCTTTTTCTTACTTAAACCTTTTGTTTCCACTGCTGGTTTGGATGCTACAGATAGTATCTTTTTATAGATATCCCTCTTAAATTCTACATTTGGCTATAATATCACTATTCCCCGTCCTAAGAAAATTAGAATTTATGTATATTTTAATTTTTCATTGAACCTTTTCATTTTCCTTATTATTTGTTTCTAAGGAGCACCTGGTGGTTTGTCTGACTCTTGATTTCAGCTCAGGTCATGATGGCAAGGTTGTGAGATGGAGCCCTGTATTGGGTTCTGCACTGAGTTTATAGCCTGCTTTAGATTCTCTCTTTCTCCTTCTGCCTCTCCCCCTGCTCATGTGCTCTCTCTCTAAAGTTAAAAAAATTAGTCCTAGTTTTATTTAATATAAGTATTATAATAATTATAATTATTATTTAATATAGCTTTACAGTCTCAAATTTAACAAAAAGTTATTCATTTTCTTTGTGGTGCATCTATTGCTAGGCCAATAGCAAGTATTTGATACCACTGTATCTCACAGGAATAACTGGAAAGCCTGCTCCTAGAAAAGGTAGCCTAGATACCATAGGAGTTATGGATTCCGGCTATCTCTATTGTAACTTGGGAGCACATATGGAAAAGAATTTTATTAGTCTTAGACCAAACACTAAAGATATAAAATTTGCACATTCATCAGGTTGATTTATAAGTGAGTATATGAACTGAAATTTAGGATTTGTTGGATCTGATAATTTGGAGCGGGATTATGTGTACTGGGTTGGTTAACTGAAACTTGGACACAGTTTGTGCCCACAGTTGAACGAGGTGAGATGTAAGGGTTTCCTTTATGTATTTTAGAGGACCAAGTCCCAACAATTAGGGAAATAGAAATATTGAAGTACACATATTTGTATACACCTCGTTTAGTCATTCCCTAACTACATATCCAGGATGGCCTGGCAGACATGTCCGTCACCAAGGAATTAAATACACTGGGGATTGGAATACCGTTTTTTGTCCTGGTTACTCACAGCAGAAGGTAAATAAAAATATGATGGAAGATACTACCATGGATTGAGTTTGTTAATTTCAGTAGGAATAATGGGCTTATTGCTTGAAATATGCAGAGACGGTCCTTTATAAAATGTCCATATTTAGGTCTATTTGGTTGTGGAAAATCCAGGTAGGTCCTATGGAATACCTGTATCTTAGTGATCCAGTGGTGACTCCAATCATAATTAGAGTCTTTTATGATCTCTTTATTGTATTAAATGAATATAGCCCAAGGTAGATTTATATAATGATTATCTTAATAAAATCTTTCTGTTTTATACCAACTAGTAAAGACAATCAGAAGCAATTTGCTTTTGCCTACCAAGACCAATAGCACACATTCATTATTTTGCCCTCAGGTAGTCAGTGCTCCAGCTTTTGGTCATAATCTACTCATAAAAGTTTACAGGGACCTTGATCATCCTATAGATCCTCATTATGGTCTATTACATGTATGACATTACGTTGGTGACCAGGAAATGAATAAGTACCTAGATAACTCATTAAGAAACATCTAAGCCCTAGGATGGGAACTAAAACTTCAGGAGGCAGCTGCATTGGTAAGTCCCTAAGGATTGAATGGTCTCAGAAAATGTTAAGGTAGCTCTTTAAATGAAAGAGGTTGTTCTACTTCATACTGTTCATTACAAGGAAAGAATCACAATTGGTGGGCTTCTCTGAATATCCAAGTCAACTTACTTCATACTCGGAGATGCTCTTTCCATTCATTTACTGATTAAATTGCAGATTTTCAAAGGGCCCAGAATAAAAAAAGGATCTGCAATAAGTTGAAATTTCAGGGCTTTGACCCATTAGATTAATTACACTGAAAGGGTAGAAGGGGATGCTACATGGAGCCTCTACTTCATCCCAAAGAGAACATAATACAGACTTCTAGGATTTTGGAGTAAGTTTCTCCTGTGTGCTATACTCTGTGACTAAAGCAGAGCATGATAATAGATCCCCTACCAGAACTAGACTATTGTGTTTCCAGATCTTTGCAGAGTGTTTCATTGTTTGGATGATATCTGGAGAGTCCAGTGGTAATAGAACTAGATGGGTGTATCCACAGTTGGATAGGCAATGCTTCTGCAAATCAGAGGCCCCTGACTGGTACTCTTCAGGAGCTCCTTTGCAGGACCATCACTTTACAAGCTTAAACCCATAGTGGGTAGCTATGGTTTTGAAGCCCCTTTTGTCTCCATTTTTCGGAAAATCTGAGTCCTCTCTTTATTCCATATCTTAGGTATTAAGCCGTTAGTGCAATCCTACCACTTCTTTGGTCAGTTGAAGGAAGCCCCATTTTCACCTTCCAGTATTTTATTTTATATAAACTTAGGTTGGGAACATAATCAATCTCATCATATTTGACTTCTTTATCTACAAGTTATTTTATAGCTTTATAATTGGGATACTCCTTTAAAAAAGTATATCTAGTGACTCTGTTTGGTTTACTTTGGTACCTTTCGATGTGACTTACTTTTCTAGTGGGAGGGCCATGTGTTTTTGGCCTTTTCTATTTTCATTTCTCCATATACGGAACATGTAGCACCCTAGCAACACTATTTTGTTTTGGACTGATGTACTTACTTTCAGAAGAAGATGAAGGATGAAATCAAAACAGCATCATTTCTCCTGTATCGATTAGGAAATTGTAGCTTTAATCTCTCTCTCTCCCTCATGGAGCCTTTTCACTTCTGGGAAAATCCCTTCATGATCATTAATAATAACAAAAGAATATTATCTTTGGTCCGTAGTGTATGATACAGTCAATATAAGAGATATGTAACAAATTAGTAACCTGCAATTCAAATCCTCATCATTGATTGATCCTACCCTCCTCAGAAGACTACTTTCTTAACCTTCCTTGGATATGTTCTTGGTCTCTAACCCCTTGATTACCCTTTTGAAGCCTATGGTGAGTTTGGAGACAAGATGCCTAGCTTTTTGCACCAAATTGTCAAACAAATGAGGATAAATGACTGAATGACACACACACCAAGCCTGGATTTCTATAAAGAGAAACATGATATAGGAGGACTAGTAGATTTGCAGTTACGTGTGTAAAGGCCCTCTGGAGGAGCCCACAGGAATATAAGACAGCTAGATATCAGACTCTAAGAGCTGGTGCCCTGGCAGAAGAAGCACTATCACATGACCTAGACTGTAGGCTGAGTATTGTAGTCACAGTCCTATGATCTGATAGAACTTTGGCCATCAGCACTGATTTGTCGTAGTAGTAATTTTGGTTAGGAGAGCACAAGCCTCTCTGCTATGATCAGAATCTTGGGTCCATGCCTTACACTGTAGATCTATGACAGAACAAATCATTGGCTTCCAACCCTGATTCACTACTACCTTAGTAGTCTTACAGAATTGAATTCCTTAGTACTTTTTTGTATCTCTTTTTCTGTGGAGTGGTTTGCATTTCCAGTTAGTCCTGCTCTGCCGGCAGCCACCACCTCTCAGAAAGACCAGTCTGTAGGAAATCAGCCTTGAAAAAGTTAACTCTTCTTACCTCTCATTTAGATTCTCCTAAGAGAAATGCTGAGAAGCATGAAGTGATTTGGAAGAAACAACAAAACAAACTTTGGGGATGGCATATTCACATGGGAGATGAACCCTTTAAAAAATAAGATCAGGCTGAAACACACTACTTAGGTTTATATATTTTTTGATGCTGTTGCAGCAATGATAAGAAGGTATAAAAGCTTTACACATTAAGTTCAATTTGAAAACTTTGAAATTGAAGTAATATGTTTTTCTATTCACACAGAATCTCTTATATGTAAAGCTTTGCCTGGAGTTCTGGAATCTACATTAAATAATGTTGTCCAAATGATAAATCTATTAAAATTCAAGCCTCAACATTCCAATTATATTTTCAGTTTTATTTAAAGAAATATGATCAGAACACCATACTCTACTATTTCCTACTGAAATACACTGATTATATAAAGAAAAAAATTCATCAAGACTTTGTAAATTAAAAGAACTGTAGTGAGTGTGTGTTGGGGGGGAGGCAAATGAATCTGCATGATTCTCACTTAGGAGAAATTATTGAATGAAATTTATTGGTTTCCAAAAATGACTTACCTAATGGAAATTTTGGAACATCCAAGTAAAATTAACAGAAAAATACACAATTATGTATATATTTGTATGTGCATACTAAAAGGTTTGCATTTTCACAATCAAAATTAAACTTTATAAAAATGAATTTAAAATACATTCTAATATATTTAATTTGGGTTAGAATTTGAATCCTGAACACTAATTATGAAATTTGATGGGAAAAAAACCTATGTAAGCTACAAGGAAATCTTGAATATTGTGTACATTTTATTAATACCTTTTAACTGACATATAATTGTGTAAATTTAAGGTGTGTGATGTGTTGATTGCAGTATGATTATCACCGTAGCATTAACTAATATCTCTGTCATGTCATGTAAATATCATTTTTGTGTGTGATTAGAACATTTAAGATCTAGTCTCTTAGCAACTTTGAAGTATATAATACAGTATTGTTGACTGTAATCACCATGCTGTGCATTAGATCTCTAGAACTTACTCATTTTCTAGTTGCAAATTTATAATTTTGGACAAACATCATCTCAATTTCCTGACTCCTTAGCTCCTGGTAACCACCATTCTAATCTCAGTTTCTGTGAGTTCAGATTTTTTAGATTCTACATATAAGTGATTTCATACAATATCTGTCTTTCTCTGTTTGATTTATCTCACTGAGCATAATGCCCTCAGGGTTCATCTATGTTGTTGCAATTGATAGGATTTCCATCTTTCTCATTGTGTGTGTGTGTGTGTGTGTGTGTGTGTGTGTATGCATGTATGCATGTATGTGTAAAACATATGATATATCACAATATCACATATCTTCTTTATCCCTTCATTTGTTGATGGATGATTAGGTTGTTTCCGTATCTTGGCTATTGTGAGTAGTACTGCAGTGAATATAGGAGTGCAGGCATCTTTTTAATAATTTAGTTTTTATTTCCATTGGATATATACTGAGAAATTGGATGGTTACCTCAATGATAGTTCTTTTTCTTCCATTCTCATCTATAAGTTTGGTTGTGCTTTTTTAAAAAAATGTTTATTATTGATAGTGTGTGTAGGGGAAGGGTAGAGAGAGAGGGAGACAGAGGATCCAAAGTGAGCTCTAAGCTGACAGCAGCAAGCCCAATGTGGGTCTCGAACTCATGAACTGTGAGATCATGACCTGACCGAAGTCAGACGCTCAGCCGACTGAGCCACCCAGACACCCCAATCTGATTCCTTTCTAAGATCATTCTTTGGATCAGAGGGTGATTAGGTACTTCTGCCTCATATGGAATAATTTCAACTTTTTATAGATTATAGCCCAAACCATTGATAACAATAAACCTATTTGATGCCTATCTTTAGAATTAAAGGAGGAATTAAAGATAATAATATTCCTGTTTTAAATTTCTAAGCAGGTAGAGAATTGTATTAATTCAGAGACTGTGGTTCGGGAAGATGACAAAGAATACAGTAGATGGTGTCTTCAATTTCAGGGAAAAGTAGTAGAGTTTTTCTATTGATCGTGATCATCACTATGTCTGTAACCCATAAGCATTTCAAAGACTTAGAGAAATGTCTCCGATCTCTTCCACCGTGGCAGAACATAGTGAAAAGATGGCTTTTCACCAGGAAGTGTCCTTCACCAGTCACCAATCAATGAGCACCTTTCTCATCAACTTCTCAATCTCCAGAACTTGCCATTTCATTTAGGTTTTTAATCTTTGTTCATGACGTTTCTCATCCATTCAACGTCCTTCTCCCACTTTGTATACCTGGGAGATTTGAACATGTACTTTCGTTTTGGATTTTCTCATTTTGTAATCTGCTTTGTTTTTGCTGACATTTCCTGCTTAGAGGGATGATGAGTGACTTCTAGCCAATATCCAAGCATGGTATAAGACCAGATATTTCTACTCAAAGTAATTACCAGTGAAGTAGTTACTGTTCTAGACTTGAAGTTAGAAAATCAGGTAGTCAAGAAACACATTTAAAACACAGGAGCATGCTAAGGCTTTGTGCTTATTCTCTGGTTCTTTTAAAACTGTCTGCATAGAAGCCTTTGATAGTTCTATTTTAAAAATTTTGAGAAACCTCCATACTATTTTCCTTAGTGGCTGCACAAATTTATATTCTCACAGGTAGTGCATGAAAGTTCCCTTCCTCCACATTTCTTTTATCTTATTAAAAATAGCCATTCTAACAGGTGTGAGGTGGTATCTCATTGTGGTTTTGATCTGCATTTCCCTGATGATTGGTAATGTTGAGCATTTTTTCATGCATCCGTTGGCCATTTGGATGCCTTATTTGAAAAATATCTGTTCATTTCCTCTGCTCATTTTATAATCAAATTACTTATATTTTTATTATTGAGTTGTATGTGTTCTTTATATAACTTAAATATAAGACCTTATACTATAAAGCTCTTAGAAGAAAACATAGGGAAGAAGCTCCTTGATACTGGCCTTAGCAATTATTTTTTGGATATGATACCAAATGCAAGAGCAACAAGTCAAAAATCAGCAAGTGGGACTACATCAAACTGAGAAGCTTTTACAAAGAAAAAACCCCCAGCAAAATGAAAAGGCACTCTACTGAATGGGAAAAAAAATATTTTCAAACAATCACTTGAGTGAGGGGTTCATGTTGTATCTAAAATATATTAATACTTTAAAACCTTTAGAATAATTATATAGAAAACTTGTGAAATAATATAGAGATTTCTCATATACATCATACCCTGTTTCTTCTATTAATAATGAACCAGTATTGTGAATTACTATTTTTTAGAAAATTAATTTTTGTTATACACTCATATGTGTTTTTTTCTATTTTAAAGACATTTGAGTATTTTAAGTTATAGTTGACATACATTGTTATACTAGTTTCAGATGTACAATATAGTGATTTGACAATTCTAATATTATGCTATGTTTCCACGATAAGTGTCATTATCATCTGTTACCATATTGTACATTATTATTGACTAAAATCCACACTTTATTCATATTTCCTTACCTTTCACCTCATTTCCTTTTTATTATTTAAAGATCTTAGCCAGACTACCACATTACATTTGATTCTTTCTCCTTCGGTCCTCTTGGCCGTGACAGTTAATTAAGCTTTATTTATTTTTGAAGACATTGGCAGTTTTGAGGATTACTAGTCAGTAATATTGTAGAATATTTCTTAATCAATTTTGTCTGATGTTATTCTCATGAATACACAGGGGTTATGGGTTTTAGGACGAAGAGCAGAGAAGTAAGTGCTGTTATCACATCAAATCAAGGGCACATACTATCATCGTGACTTTTCACTATTGTTATCTTTGAGGTAACATTTGTCAAATTTCTCTACAGTTAAAGTTATCCACCCCTTTTTCATACTGTGTCCTTTTGAAGGAAGTCATCGTAACACCTCCACTTAAGGAGTAGGGAGTTGAGCTCCAGCTCCTTGAGCATACAGCGTCTACAGTTCTTTGGATTTATCCACATAAACTATTCTTCCCATTCTTCCCATTTTATTTCTTTATTCAATAATTTACTTTTATTTTAGATACTTGTTTTACTCTTAGAGTTACAATGTTAGTATGAATATCTATTTATTTGAGCAAAATATGTTCCATCTTTGGTTGTGAACAGTTCTTTTACTTGGCTCCTATGTACCATTGTATTTTCCTTCCTAACCAATGTATTTATAAGTATCTATATTTCTATATATATCTTATCTGTATCTTCATTAAGTTAAGGCTGTATGGATCATGCTAGCCTTAATTCTTGCTTATTTGTGATTTTCCATTTCAACTTGGAGAAACCTGGTTCCCACCATCTGCCATATATTTACCTAGTTGTTGAAGTATATATTTATAATAATTTTGGAATATTTAATCTATATTCCTGTGATGGGGAAAAAATATCAGTTATAGTATAGGACTTAAGAAATATATCTCTTTTGACATTAGTCTTACAATCTCCACCCATTTCCAGAATTACTTGGGTGGGCATCCTTTTTCCTTATCCACTTCAGTGACACTGTTTCATACATTTGTGACACAATTAGATAATTTTGTCACCATATTTATTCCATCCTTGGATCCCTCCAAAATGATTTTTTAAAATATTTGTTAGGGTCACTTTTCTTTCTGTGAAGTCCTATGAATTTTTACAAATCCATAGTGTCACATGGCTGCCACCACAGTAAACACAGATGAGTTTCATCATACTAAAAAATCTTCTGTCTTTCACCTATTCAGCATCCACCCTTCCACTAAATCTTTGTAAAGAGTGATCAGTTATCAATGCTATTTTTTTGCCTTTTCCAGAACATCATATAAATGGAATCATGTAGTAGGTAGCTTTTTCAGACTGATTTCTTTCACTGGAAAGATGCAGTTAAGATTCATCCTTATTGTTTACAGTGCTTGATAGCTCATTTTCACACGGACTAATATTCCATTATATGAATGTACCAGTTTGTTTATCCATTCACCTATTGAAGAACACTATGTTCCAAATTTTTGAGAATTATTAATAAAGCTGCTGTAAGTATTCTAGTACAAGTTTTTATGTGGAAATAAGGTTTTCAAACCAGCTGGGTAAATAAGGTGAAAAGCACAGTTGCTTGATTGTCTGGTTGAGAGTATAGTGAATTTTTAAGAAACTGTTAAATGACCTTACAGAGTAGTTGTACCATTTTGCATTCCACCAAAAAGGCATGAGAGTTCTTGTTGTTCTCTGCATTCTTTGCAGCAATTGGTATGGTCAGAATTCAGATTTTAGCTAGAATCCTAGTTGGTTAGCTCTTGTTACTTTAGCTTGCATTTCCCTAATGACAAATGATACTTTGTTCTTGTTGTTTGTGTTTCTTCTTTGATAAAGTATTCAGATCTGTTGGCTTGCTTTTAACTGGGTTTGTTTTCTTACTGTTGAGTTTTAGGTTATTCTTTTTATATTTTGTATATAAGTCTTTTATCGGACACGTGTTTTGCATGTATTTTCTCCAAATCCATGAGTTATTTTTTTCATTCTCTAACTAGTGTCTTTTATATAGCAGAAGCTTGATTTTTAATAAAGTCTAGCTTACCAGTTTTTTCATAATTGGATTGGCTTTTGGTCTTTGGTATTTTATCTGAAAACTCAGTACCAAAACTGAGGAAACAGATTTTCTCCTGTTTCTTTTAAAAGTTTTACACGTTTGCGTTCTGCATCTAGGTTTTAAATTTATTTTGAGTTAACTTTTGCGTAAGATGTAAGATGTGGGTCTAGAGTTTTGCAAAACTTTAAGAAATTATTTATTAATTTAGGGATGTCCAGTTGTTCCAACACCTTAGTTGCAAAGACTACATTTTCTCCTTTGAATTGCTGTTTCATTTTTGGGCTTTTCTTCTGTTCCATTGAGATAGATCTCTTCTATCTCCAGTAGTGTGCTGCCTTGATTCCTACAGCTTTATAGTAAGCACTGAAATCAAGCAGTGTAAGTTTTCCAACTTTATCCTTCAGTTTTGTATTGGCTATTCTAGATCCTTTGATTTCTTCTTTGATTTCATTCTTATTTTTTTTTAAGTTTTCTATATATATCCTGTGCCAACTGTATTAGATTTTTGCCAAAGTACTTCAGTTTTGGGGTGTTATTGTAAAAGGGATTGCTTTTCAACTTTCAGATTCCATTTGTTTAATGCTGGTATACAGAAATGCTTTTGTATTTTGACTTTGTATCCTGAAATTTTGCATTCTTGTTATTGGTCCCAGGAATTTCTTGTTTTTTGTTTTTTGTTTTTTTAGATTCTTTGGGTTGTTGTACATAAACAACATGGTGTCTTTGAATAAAAATGGTTTTATTTTTTATTTCCAAACTGTATAACTTTTTATTTTATTTTATTTGTTATTGTTGTCTTAATGAACAAACTAGGACTATTCAACCTCTAACAAGTCATTAGAATTACTGACATATGGCCCCAGAGGCTTCTGCTTGAAGGAAGCTGATCTAGACTGTGTCTCTGGGTGTATATATACCTCTTTAGATGATGGGGTTTTAGTTTGTATTATGATATCAGCTCTCTGATGGGTCCAGAACAAGTCGTTGATTTTCAGTTTGTCCAGCTCTTTCTTGTTAAGGATGTGAGTGGTGATAACTTCTAATCTCTTTGCATATCATAGCTGATCCTGAAAGTCTCTTCATCATTGTTTTAAATATTTAATATGGAAAACATGTCAAAGGAACTGTGTATCTTCCACATTTTTGAACCATAGCACTGCTGATGAGGTTAATTAGAATGATTCCCTTGAAAGGACTGATTTCCTTTTTCTCTTTTCTCACTTGGATTCCTGATGTAGTAAACTGAAAAAGAATTCTGTGAAAATTCTTTCTTACATTGTCTATTTTTGTTACCCTGCTGATTAGCACCTCACTGAAACAATCAACAATATTCAGAATCTTAGGAAGCCTTGCTTGACGACACCTCAGAACATATAAAAAGATAACAGACATTCATATGTGAGGTGCTTAAATTTGGAATATTCTTTGGTGGGAGAGAATTTAGTATTTGTAGAAGCAATCTTGATGACCAGTTATTCATAGGTTGGGCATGATTAATAATTTAAATACTTTTCTCCTGGGAAAATGGAATACTTGATTTATTATAGCCTGTGGATGTGATTCGTACGTAAGAACCTTATTTGAAGTTCACTCCAAGCTTTCACAATAGTCTCACGTTGTAGCCATGATATGATTGTACTTGGAAGGAACACAGGATTACAAGCCTCTATAACCACAAACTTGAAAGACTGATCATTTTCTCCTAGCCATTTGACATATCTGCAGATGTCCCAGTTTTCTCTCAGAGCCTGCTTTGGACCCCTTGAATATAGCATAACAATATAATGGTCATAACTCTACTGTAAATAGACTTCATCATCTGGTGATTTAATGTGATACGATGCTATGGCAGTTGATTTTGTAGGGAGGTTTTCTAAAATTTATTTTTCAATTAAAAATGTATTTTAATGTTTGTCTCCCTCTTTCTTGCTCTCTCTCTCTCTCTCTCTCTCTCTCAAAAATAGAGTGCAAGCAGGGGAGGGGCAGAGAGAGGGGGAGACACAGAACCTGAACCAGGCTCCAGGTGCCGAGGTATCAGCACAGAGAATGATGCAGGGCTCAAACTGACAAACTGCGAGGTCATTACCTGAGCTGAGGTCAGACACTTAACCAACAGAGCAACCCAGGCACCCTGGGAGTTGTGAATGACGTATGTCCTTCTAAGTTGATCTTTGACACTCTGTATTCCTCATTAGCAAACTGGATATGGCATCGGTTTATACAGTTTATGCCTATTTTCTAAAATAGATTCTCTATGTTTTTCCCTAATTGGAGTCTGTCCACGTATCAGACGATGTTATGTTGAATTAAAGAACATAGTCCAAGAAGATTTTAACAAAGTAAAGTCTTTTATTGATACAACATTGCTTTAGACAAATGGGTCACAAATCTTTGCAAAAAAACAAGTGAAACCACTTGTGGGAGGTAGGCTTTTCTTACTATAGCGACTTTGACCAGGAAAGATTAGTCAAAAAGAAATCAAGAAGGTTAAAATGATTTGGAGTGTCCTCAACTTAATTGTTTATCTCACTGAGGTCTCCTGTTGTGATCCAAAAACACGTTACCCTTAGTCCTAGCATCTCTCCTGCTGGGTGTGCAGAGGAACACTGTGCTTCCTCCCTAGTGGACGGGCCTCAGACAGTTAATTACAGCCCTTTAGTCCAACCGTCCAGGGCAGGAAATGGATGGCCTTTTAACTGATTGATTGATCCATCCATCCATTCATTAATTCATGTATCTAATTCTAATAACTGAAGGACTAGCTACGAGATCTGCATACTCATTTTGAAGTGAGTTCAAGATGCTGCACTTAAAATTCATTTACTTTCAAATGTTCGGCTCCTTAAAAATATGAGGGGAAGTGATCAGCAGCAGGCCTTCCGCAGAACTCTTAAAAGCCTCTGTTCTTTTCTGTGTTAATGAGAATGTGAGCTTTAGAAACAACAGCAGGGAAACAAGCCCAAATGGTTAGAAACAAAGATTAGAATTTCACAAATGCTTTGGTTGACACTGTGACATTTCTAATTGTTCTATTTATTGTGCTATACATTAGCCAGCTTATTTGAGTGGGCTTATTAGTAACAGGCTCATGCACAATCACATTGAGTATACGAAGCTATTAGCATTGCACAGATCATCTGTGTGCAGCAAATGCTGCAGGAGGTTATCACACGTGGCTTTTTACCTTTAATTGGAATTTAATATGAAAAGTTCTCTATGAAGGAAATAGTTAGCCTTATTTGGACAGAAAGAAGAAAACTCTTCCAATGTAATTTTTATCCTTACTCTCCACTCCACTCAAATTGATTGATTTATTCTATAAGTATTGAAATAAAATGTAAAACAATATTTAGGACATAGTATTTAATTTTGATATATGTATATAGGTGTATATAATACATTATAAACTTAATATAAAGGAATTATAATAAAAGAATGGCTATAGATGGATTTTTAAATAAATGATACTGAGAAAATTTGCTCCATAGAAACTTCAAGGTAAATTCTCAGATCTTACCATACACTAATTTCCAGGTAATTTAAAAAGCTAAATATAAAATTATAAGTCATAAAATACTGGAGAAAATGTAGAATCATAATAATGGATCAAATTTTAAGGCATAAATTGATACGCTGACACTATAAATTAAAAATTTTCTATCCATTGCAAATAAAATGCATAATATTAAAGAACAAATGATATAACACATTAGAGGAATATTTTCAATAAATATGTGAAAAGTTAATCTCAATATATAAATAACCCATATAAATCAATAAATTATAAGCAAAGGACTTAAACAGACTTATTATAAAAGGAATGAAAATGATCAAGAAATCAAAAATTAGTCAATATATTTATAATCAAAGATAAGTGGGATATTATCACTTTTTCCTCATGCTTAAATGTTCATCTATAATATTGTATATTACTGTCTTCAGATTCCTAGCTAACATTTATATATGTAAGTATTTGCTAGGCATTATTTTAAACATTTTGCATGTATTTACCCAACTTAATTTTCATGATAAGCCTGTGAGCTCGGTATCATTGTTAGCTCCTCTTTATGGATAGGAAAACTGAGGCAATAAAAGATGACACATATTTTCCAGAGTCACACAGCTAGTAAGTGGCGAAGCTAGGCTTGGAACTTGGGCAGTGTGGCTTTGGCTGTGACCTCTCAACCATACTACTACCTTGCCTCTGAGTTCTCAGCACTGGTAAGGAGACACAGATAGCATGTGTCCTCACTGAGATGTATATTGATACATCCTTTCGGGAAAGCAATTTGTGTATAAACTCTCTCACACACAAATGCATGCCCACATAGCCTCAAAAAAACTTTATTTAGTGCTATGAAAAGCCTAAATACTGAATAATGAAAATTAGAGTATGAATTGTACATGCAGTATGACACCCACAAGAAGATATTAGCCCTGGATAAGATGGGAAAATAAATTTCTAGCTGATTTTTTAAAGCATACTTTTCTAAATTAAATTTAAAAATTTCCTAAAATGATCTGTATAACCTTTTAGTCCAAAATCTCTGTAAAATCTATTTGAATGTTAAAATATAGAGAAAAGGTAATCTATAGGCTCCTTAAATCTTACAAGGGTTACAGATTAAAGACTCAATGATTATAAAAGAGTGTTATCATTTCAATACTTACCTTTGTTTATTTGCCCACTTAAGTAGGCTGAAAATGAGAAAAAGCCCTAAACCATGTCAGTTAAATTTGACTCGCTAATTCAACAAGTACTGTCTGTCTATGGGCATTCTTTGTACCATTCATTTTAGAGATACTGCAGCCAACAAAAATATACCAAGTATTCTGTACTTGTGGCATTTTTATTTCTTCAGGGAGGGTCAAACAATAAATATGTAACAAAGAATAAGAATAAAACAGTAATAGGACCAAAGATTTATGGAAGATTCTGCATTAAGTGATACTTATACAAAGACAAAAGAAGAGAAGCAGCTGTGTAGGGAAGAGCATTTCATGCAGAAGGAACAGTAAGCATGCAAGCCTGGGGTGAGAGTGCACTTGGTTTGCTGGAGAACAGCAGGGAGACCAGATGGCACTTGGAAGTTGGGCTGGAGAATGGGGAGGAGATTGGAGACAGATGCAGTCTGTGTAGGCCTTTATGGGGCATGGTTAGAACTTCTCATTATACTCTAAGTGAGCATAGATTTTAACCAAAGGTGTGACAAGATGTGATTTTACTTCAGAAGGCCCACTCTGAATTTGGGTGATGAGATGCTAGGAGGCCAGGATAGAGGCAGCGAGACCTGTGAAGACCATTGCATTAGTCCATGTGTGAGAACTTGAACTAGCTGCATACAGAGCAGTGGATAGCATGAGAAATAATCATATTTGGGATAGATTTGTGAAGGTGGACCTCATAAAATTTGCTAATGGATTCGATGTTGGGTGTAAAGAAATAGGGAGATAAAAAATGACTCCAGAACAAGAGAAAAACAGCAAAGCTTATTTCACTTAAATGATGCAACGCTTCTTGTTCTTTTCCACATCAGAATACTGTCCATTTTTAGTCCCACCACTTTCAGAGGTGATGTGGGCAACTGTCACCCCTTTGTGATTCCCCAACATCTTGAATTACTCTTTTGACCACTCTGAGTTTCTCGGGGAGGGATATTATTCTACTGTGATTTCTGTCTTCCGTACCTAGTACAGTGCCAGGCATGTAGTATGTGCTCTGAGTCGTATTTGTTGAATGGGTATGTTATTCACTTAACTGAGCAATTAATTAAATGAATAAATAATTATTGGGATTTCTGTATAGGTATGAGAGTTTACTCTCTTTCCTTTCCAGGGTAGAATCAAATAAATTAATTAAATGTGTTTTTGTGTTTAATAAGGTTTCTTTCATTCGAGGCAGTCTTGGATTTCATTTTTCAAGTTGTTTTCATAAATCACATATTCTAATCAACATGTAATTATTAAGCTGGTCATCAGATCCTCTGGCAAATGTCCCAGAACCACCAGCTGGGCCCAAATCAAAAATACTAATTCAGTTCAGAGGTGCGGGGAGCCTGTTGGATGGGGGATGACTAAGATGTTACATATCCTGAGTGTTGGGAGCTTCATAAATAATTCTGCTAACTTGATTTGAAAACCTGAGAGCTATTTTTAACTTTTTATTTCTTTTTTTTTTTTAATGTTTTTTATTTATTTCTAGGAGAGAGAGAGAGACAGCATGAGCAGGGGAGGGTCAGAGAGAGAGGGAGTCACAGACTCTGAAACAGGCTCCAGGCTCTGAGCTGGCAGTCAGCACAGAGCCCGACGCGGGGCTCAAACCCACGAACCGCGAGATCATGACCTAAGCGAAAGTCGGACGCTTAACCGACTAAACCACCCAGGCGCCCCTAACTTTTTATTTCTTAATAGCCATGACACTTGGCAGTTCCTCCTTTATAAAGGAGTAGGCCACCATTCTGCATTTCTTCATTCTCATGTATCTAAGCAATCATAACCTCAATCCCAGATTTCTGTGGCTTTCTTCTGATATCTTATCAGCCATGAGAGACTCCCACCTTTCTTCCTATTTCCTTCTTATATATCACTTTGATTATTCTTCCTAAGAATCCATTATGTCATTATTCTTAGAAAGAACTGAAGAAATCTCCTCTTTAGCCAAAGAATACTGCCCAGATTCCACAGCCTGGGTTGCCAGGTGTCTTCAATCCTGACTAGTATTTATGGTATGACTCCTCATATGAGACATTCCACTATATCACTCTGCCTCTATTCGACTCCATGGCTTACCGTCCCCTGTCTAGCTAGGGAATCCTCTTTGCTGTTCCTCTTCCTCTCTGCCCTGCAACTGTCTGTATACTTTTCATTTCTGTCTTTCATCTGATATCTCCACCTGATGAGCAAAACTTGTAACTCCTTATTGTCAGTCTGAAAGCTGCATAACCCTTCAGTCTTTATCTATGAATTGCTTGCTGCACAACTACTACTAATCTTGAACTATTCCCTACTGAACTCTCTCTTCTGAAGTATTGCTCTCCTGCATGCTTTTCAAATCTTTAAAAAATGTTATTATATTGTAAAATTCTTTGAATTTTCATACAGTTTTATATTTTCAACTAGACTGTAAGTCCCTTGTAGGCAGAGAATATCTGTCTTCTTTTCTTTATATCCCCAATCTTTCATTTACCTCAGTTTAGTATACTGTGAATTGTGAACAATTGCATATTGCTTTGATCTAAGAAGTATCTCAGTGGATGTTAACTATCTTTGATATCTAATTCTCTGTAACACTGAGGAGCAGTCTTGTGACTTACAGGGTTGGGGATTGACTGCCCCTCCCCATGCATTCACCTTGTGACCACAGTCTCTCTTCATTGAGCTTCTTGTCCTTGATTTAATCTTAGCCAGCAATGTAAACTTTATAAATTATGCAAAGATGCATTTATGATATCTGTTGTCCATTTGTGACATCTATTATGCTGCTTTGCAGAGTCAGTATAGCATGGTAATGGGAAAACAGAGACCTCAGAGTCAGTCAAACTGGCGGTAAAATCCCAGATTCACATTTTGTTTTCACTCTAGGAATAGGCAATATTTTTGCTATAGTCCTCTGTTTTCCTTTCGGTACAAGACTGCAGATAATACTACTACTTTATAAGATTATAATGAGACATGTATGTAAAGCACGTAAAATTGTGCTTGAAAGTAAGGCCTAAATAAATTTTAGAAATTATTATGATTATAACTACCACCATCATCATCTTTATTATTCTTATTAAGGTACAACAAGGCCTCGTTTATTCAAAGACTATATTATAATAATATCAATCATATGAAAAATGTAAGCAAGAGAGGAAAAAATTGAGGACTAGGACTTCCAACAAAGTACTTATCAAAAGATTTATTTAAAACATTTTTTTAATGTTTTATTTATTTCTAGGAGAGAGAGAGAGAGAGAGAGAGAGACAGCATGAGCAGGGGAGGGTCAGAGAGAGAGGGAGTCACAGACTCTGAAACAGGCTCCAGGCTCCGAGCTGGCAGTCAGCACAGAGCCCGACGCGGGGCTCGAACCCACGAACCGCGAGATCATGACCTAAGCGAAAGTCGGACGCCTAACCGACTAAGCCACCCAGGCGTCCCCAAAAGATTTATTTTAATATTTTATGCTTTTACAAAGTAGAACCACTCTAACCTTCCATATTGTATGTAAAAATAGGTGGACTAGAAGCCACTAATTCACCTTTCAGTAATGAGATCCACAGATTAATTAAAAATAAACCAAAGAATTATAGAATAAAAGTATAAAATTAAGAAAAATTAGAAAAATTGGGGGCCACCTAGTTTAAGATAAGTAGCCTCATAGAGTATGAAATGAAAGGTTGAGAATATCATTTATTGCACCAAAACCATATAATTGATAAATCAAATTTCCATAGCTTATCAAAAAAGTAAAATTGTTTATGATAAACCCTATTTAAGAAAATAAAGAAAAGAGAGTAGATATTTCTATATAAGAACATTTTATGACTTACGAAACCTAGCACATCTGATTGAAACTAAGGCAGTGAGTGCACAGTTGTATATCACTACCTCCTAAAATAGCACTAATATGATAGTAATAGGACTTTTAAAATGGTGTAAGCACATAGACGAAGAATTTAGAGAGGCGAGAGGAGAAAGTATAAAAGGTTTGATTAACTAGAAAGCAGATAAAGCAGCCATTGACCTAGCAAATACAAGAATGCTGACTTCTGTATTAGCGGTGGTAAAGGTAACAGACTTAAAAATAGAATTTCCCAAGAGGCTCAGGCAATGGTTATTTCTTGTTTCCAATTTGTTACCCTTAGTTGTAGAGATAAGGGAGGGGCTAAAACCAGACCAATTAGTTGAAAATTTCTTTAACAAACAATTGGATACACAAGATCCCTTCTCCTATTTCACTGGCCACAGGACTAACTACCCTCCTCTCCATTTCTAGCAGAAAATAGTAATTTTATTCTCTGGAGATAATAAAACTAAGAATCTGTGCATTGTCTGAGACCTCCAGTTTTCTTCTCCTACTCTAGGCCAGAGGATTGGCAAATAAACTTTCCAGGCAGGAGTGGGCCAACAGTCTAACGTTGGCTCTGGTCAGCAAAAGGGACAACGCACTCCCAAAATTACCTACATTGTTACCTTCCAGAAAATGTTGAGAACAACAAACAGAAGGGCCCAGTCAGCTTTCTAATGCCTCAAAATTAAATATGAAAGAGAGAGAAAATCAACAACAGCAGCTTTGAAGAAGCAATTTCAGGGAGGGAAAAAAAAACACCCTCTGCCCTTATTATTATTATATGCAGTGAGATGAAAGATGACACAGAGTCCATAAATAAGACCTATATTCATGGTGACATGAAAAAGGATAATTGAGAGAACAAAAAGAGCTCTAGAAATATTAAATATGCAGTGAAAACTAAAACTGCAATAAAAGAATTGCAAGATAAAGTTGAAGCACTCTCCCAGACAGTAATTAAAAAAAAAAAAAAAGGTGAAAAATAGAAGAGCACTATAAAGAGAACTGTAAAGAAACTAGAAGACTATTCCAGGAATTCCAGCATCTGTGAAATAGGATTTCTAGAGAGGGGACAAAGAAATGGAGGAAAGGATATCATTAAAAAATTCAAGTAAATTTTCTAGAATAGGAATATGAGAATTTTCTATCAGTTTCCTAACTGAATGAATAACAGCCACAACCACGTAAGCAACATTCTAGCATACTAAAGGGGAAAAAAGCAAGAGCCTGCAACTTCCAGAGAGGAAAATATATTTAATACAATATCTGTTAGAAAGCAGTGGATGTGTTGGAGGCATGACTGGAAGCCAGAAAACATTGGAGAAGGTCTTCAAAATTCTAAGGAAAATACTTTCTCAGGAGACTCTGGAAGGATGTACTTCATGATAAAAGACGATAAAACCAAGAAAGAGGAAAAAAAAGGATCCATAAAGCAGGGATGCCAACCCAAAGGCAAGTAGGAGAAAAATGCCAAGATGATGGTGACGGGAGATCCCGTTTTATATTGGGTTCCCTCAGATCAAGAACCTGGTAATGCTTTAGTTGGGATAATCCCAGGGCACAGGAGTGAGGGAATGGAGAAGTGAGAAAAAGAAAGAGGGAAAACCAATATAAAAATACCTGTTTTAGTGTCACTGTGAGCAACTAAGTCTCCATTCCAGAGGACCACTGTGAAAAGCATCTAAAATGGCCCCAAGAATTGTTCCCTTGCTGGAGAGGAGGCTGCAACTCTCCGTCCATTGACCGCCATCCCAGCTGTTTGATCTTACCCCTGGAGGGTTAACTCCTCCTCACTTAAGGGCCGCATTTGGGAGTGAGCTAAGGCACCCAGTCAGAGGGCTGAAAGTTGTACAAAGAGAGCTTGAGGTGGGATGATGCCAGAAGAAGGTAAGTCTGAAATCACAGGGCACGGTCTGTTCCAGCTGCAGCTTCAGTCAGATGAGGGGAGGCAATTTGAGATGAGAAAGCCAAGGTGGCTGCTACAGATCCCTAACTTTTGCCTACTGTCTAACATAGTAAGTAAAGATAGGTGAGGGGAGAGTGTGGCCTTAGATTAGTGGGTAAGTAAATAGAATACTAAATAATAGGGGGGAGTACATTATTAGCTGCAGGGAAGACTATTATTGAGCAATATAGAAAAGCTATCAAAAGCTATTATAGTGTGTTACATGCATCAGTAGTATCATTTACATGGTGGTAATTAGATAAATGTTGAATATTGAGCTAACCAGGATTATGATATTACTCCATTTAGAGTTGCAGGGGCAGAGAGTATTCATTTGGGGGCATGTGAACGAGTGAGGTGCCAGAAATAGTGCCTACAATTTTAAAAGAAATAGCAATATAAGTATGGTATTTACAAATGCGAAATACGTCAGGAAGCAATACGAATGTTTTCATGTTTCTGCATAGTCAGGTCTACCTGGGCAATAGAAACTAATATGCTCTAACGAAAATGTCTCCTTTTCCCCCCACACCCATCTGCTCTTCACACCTCTAGGCTGCTTGACCTCTACCCAGTTGTCCTTCATTGCAGAGCCATCTGCCCCCATTCAAAGGACAATAGGTTAATAAAACTTTTCTTATCTCTCCCAGAGCCAAATACTTACTTGAGGGTAGATATCTTTCCCTGTTCTTCCAGGAAAGGCTTTCTGTCTGTCCCCATGTCTCTCATAGTAGGGAAGAGGGTAGATGTGACTGACAACTCCTATATATTCTCCCAATTTTATAATTCCTGGAATCAGAAATACAGAAACCTGCATGTGAAGTTTTTTAGCGGTTTCTTCAAAACAGAGCCTGCAACAAAAACTTTTGAAATAATTGCCTGATGGATGACATGGAGCATAGATTACACTGAGGCAAGATATTCTGTAAGTAAACAGTGGCCTGCCTCTGATTCAGAAATTCAGTGTTACTGTTAAAATAAATGCATATAGATATAAAAACTTACCAGAATTATACACAAATCATCTGGAAAAAAATTGAATTTGATTATTTCAAGATTGGGCAATTGGGATGGAGTCAAGCAGGGGCCTGCTAGTTCTTATGATAAGCCTTTTCTAGTCTATTTGAGGCTTGAAACTATATACATGTGTAACTTTGATATTAGTAAACTTTGAATTAAAATTTTAAATGATCACCTGTAAACGCTATTACCACAAAAGCAACTTTTGCATTATCCAAACAATTATATTGACCTTAAAATTTGCACTAGTATAATATTTTTACATAATAGTTTGATTTGCATTTTACTGAATTGTTATACTCTTAATAAGTAAAAGATGTATTAACGTATGTTACACACCTGTGGTTCAACTCATGAATTGAAGAGGTACATGGTTGAAAAAGCTGGGCTTATATTGTAATTATTTAAGTATGACTACAAATGGCCTTCAAAGAGTGCCTTGGGATTTTTTCATTTTCTCTAGGTCAATACCTTTCCTCTCCAGGACCTTTTGCTACAAATGTAATTGCAGTTTATCAAGGCAGTTAGTCATACACAAAGGATTTCTGAGATGCCAGTTTGAGAAGGTCTCCACAGTATTTTTCTCTCTGCTATCAGCTATAAAACTTGGTGACACAAAGGTTTTATCCTCATCTCACATTTTTTCTTCTTAACCTTGAACAGTACTTCTTTGTGTATTATAGTTATCTCAATAGCTTTTGTTGAAATATAGATGAAAATGGTCTAAGGAACTGTTACTACATTTTGATATTAACATGAAATTTGCCATTTCAAAGATAGAGATTGCTAAGTAAGAGGTAATGTGAATTTCCTATATTTGTTACAGATCTGAAGTTCTTACCTAGACAGAACTTATTGCTTCCTGTATGAATGCTGTTTATTTTTTCACTAAGATATTTGGTAGACTTTATTCATTTTTAAGTTATTTATTTATTTTGAGAGAACGCGCGTGCATGCAGACACACACACACACGCACGCACACGCACAAATGGGGGAAGGGCAGAGAAAGAGGGAGAATAGTACGCAGGTTCTATGCTGTCAGTGCAGAGCCTGATGTGAAATCATGCAGAACCATGAAACTGTGAGATCGTGACCTGAGCCAAAACTAAGGGTCAGACGCTCAACTGACTGAGCCACTCAGAAATCCTTTCTCTGCATAATTTAATAATATCTTTAAAAATTCATAATTTAGGCACATCTGGGTGACTCAGTTAGGCATCCACCTTCAGCTCAGGTCATGATCTTGTAGTCCATGAGTTCTGAGCTCTGTGTGGAGCTCTGTGCCATCAGCTTGGAGCCTGGAGCCTGCTTCAGATTCTGTGTCTTCCTCTCTCTCTGCCCCTCCCCTGCGCGCGCTCTCTCTCTCTTTCAAAAATAAATATTAAAAATTCTAATTTGTATTTCCATTTAGTAGCTTAGTTGCTATTAAAATTCTCCTGTGAAAAGCTCATTTTAAAGATTTTTTTTTAATTTTTTAATTTTTTAATTTTTTATTTTTTTTAAATTTTTTTTTACAAATACTTTATTGTCAAATTAGTTTCTACATAACACTCAGTGCTCATCCCCAAAGTGCCCTCCTCCATGCCCATCCCCTCCTCCCCCCCACATCCATCAGTCCTCAGTTTTTGTCAGCATTCAAGAGTCTCTCATGGTTTGCCTCTCTCCCTTTCCCCCACCATTTCCGCCCTTCTTCTCCCCCTTGTTCCTCCGTCAAGTTCCTCCTAATCCTCCTATATGTGCAAACATATGATATTTGTCCTTCTCTGCCTGACTTATTTCGCTCAGCATAACACCCTCAAGGTCCATCCATGTTGCTACACATGGCCAGATTTCATTGTTTCTCATTGCCATGTAGTATTCCATGGTATAGATAAACCACATCTTCTTGATCCATTCATCTGTTGATGGACACAAAACCTGAGAGATTGGGAGAAAAAAATAGTTAAAGATTTTTTTAAAACTTTTTTTAAAATTTATTTTGAGAGAGGGAGTGATCACAGGGCAGAGGCAGAGAGACAGAGAGAGAGAGAGAGAGAGAGAGAGAATCCTAACAAGGCTCTGCACTGTTAGTGCAGAACCTGATGGGGGTGCTAAATCTCACAAACCATGAGATTGTTACCTGAGCTGAAATTAAGAGTCAGATGTTTAACTGACTGAGCCACCCAGGTACCTCGAAAAGTTCATTTTAAAACATAATATTATAATTATCATTGTTTATTTGTGAGATGAAAAGTGAGGATAATATGTAGAAGAGAAACTGGGATAAAATACCTTTTAAAAGTAAACTCTTTCTTTTGGGGTAATTTAAGATTTACAGAAGAATTTCTTATGGTACAGAGAGCTGCTATAAACCTTCCTCAGGTGTCAGTTTCTCCCAATGTTATCAGTTTACATTGTCCCCACATTGGTTGACACTAAGAAACCAATATGGCACATTACTTTTAACTAAATACTTCACTTTATTTGGATTTTGTCAGTTTTATAATTAATGCTTTTTTTTTCTCCCACATTCTTGTCTAGTCTATCATATCTCATTTAGTCATCTTGTCTGTTAGTGTACTCTGATCTTCAATAGTTTTTCTGCTTTTTCTTGTATTCAATGACCTTGACAGTTTTGAGAGTGCCAGCTAGGTATTATGTAATGTTTCCTTCAATTTGGGTTTGTCTGATATATATTTCACCATTGGACTGGGATTATGAGCTTTTAGAAAGAATAACATACAGATGATGGCCTGTTTCATCACTTTGTCAGGAGTGTTTGACAACCAACTCAGAAGATGGCTTTGTGGTCATCTGACCTAAGCAGCTGCACAAGATTCCACAGTGAGAAGAACCCTATGCTTGGTTTAATGCTTTCCTGTTGTCGTCTAGACAAGCTTAATTTTATCTTTGGATTTGAGTGAAGATGAAGGTTGAGTTGGGAATGCAGGAGATCACCAGTAGGACACCAGAAGTCTTCAGAAGAAACCAACGCTGCAACACATGTGATCCCAGATAAACCAAGAAAAATTCCCCTATTTTAAGATCAATTGATTAGCAACCTTAATGCTATTTCCAACCTTAATTCCTTTCTGCTACCTAACAGGTTCTGGGGATAAGAATATGTACATCTTTAGGAGGGACATTATTCTGCCCACCATAAAGCTCAAGGAAGGAAATAATAATGATAAAAAGCTAATGAGGCCAAGAAGAGGAAAACAGTGGACGTACTCAATAATTCAAAAATCTTATTTTTAAAAAGTGAGCAAAAAGACAAATCACTAGTTACTTGATGAGGAAAGAAAGAAAGGATGTACACAGATAGGAACTAAGACAAAGAGGTAAGCATTGTATCAGAGGAAAGATTTTTTTATAAATCATGAGATTACATTGCAGGCATCTATGAAAAAGCTGAAAATATAGACTAAATGGATAATTTCCTAAATGAATTTTGTTAACTTATATTTATTTAGGAAACTGTTTAATTAAATTTAATTAAAATAATATTTATAAGCAAACCTTACATCCAGGACATGGTTTCTAAATATCATTTCCCAATAAAAGGGACCAGGGTTCCTTGAAGGTTCTAAGTATGAATGAGGTAAATTATAAAATGAATCTGGAACATTTTGTGTTTTCAGACAATAAAAAAGAATTGAAAAATGAAGGAATGTGTAGAACATAGTTTCTAACTTTGCTCAAATTTGGGACAAGTTGAGAAAAAAAATCTGTATTACAACTCAGAAGAAAATACATATACATACGTTCATACAGATATAAACAAATGACTGGATAAGTAATAAATAAATAGAAGGTACACCTTTTTATGGTATACAATTAATAAATGTAGATGGAATGATGGAAATAAAAACCACCATTAGACAAACACCACAGTAACAATAGGTGCAGACAAGAATCCAAACTGAATGCTAAAATTAGTGGCTAAAATATGATGAGAAACAGAAATTTGCATAAACTTGAAATATCTTCCCACAAGATTTTTAAAAATACAAAAATGAAAAGGGTCAGGGGCACCTGGGTGGCTCAACCGGTTAAGCGTCCAACATGATCTCACGGTTTGTGGGTTCGAGCCCCGCATCGGACTCTGTGCTGACAGCTAGCTCAGAGCCTGGAGCCTGGAGCCTGCTTCAGATTCTGTATCCTCAGATATCCTATCTCTCTGACCCTCCCCTGCTCACGCTGGCTGTCTCCCTCTCTCTCTCTCTCTCTCTCTCTGTCTCTCTCAGAAATAAATAAAAACATTAAAAATTTTTTAAAAAATGAAAAGGGTTAGAGTGCAGAAACATAAAAGCCACCATCTCAACTAAGTGATCTATGTTAACATCATTTGTAATAAATCATATCAACATCATTTACCACTTGATATTGTTAGAGAAGGGCCCAATATTATTTCCATGTTTTTTGCTTTTGGAAAATTAAGTGACTTCAGCCTAATGTGAGGAAATATTACAGAGTCTAATTGAGAGGTGTTTTACAAAATAAGTGGTCAATACTTTGCAATAGTGTTGATGTCACACAGGAAAAAAAAGGCTAAGCAACACCACAGATTGAAAAATAATGAGACAGCATTCAATTGAAATTTGAGATCCTGAATTGAATCCTGTACCAGAAAAAGAAAGAAAAAATGAAGACCAGAAAGGAATAGAGCTGTGTATTAGTTGTTTGTATTGTATAACATTAATTTCCTGGGTTTTTTTAAAATTACTAATCTATGGTTTTGTATGATATTAACACCGTGGAAGGGGAAGGAATTACCTGAACTCTTTTTAAATTTTTTCCTGTAAATGTAAAACTCTGACAAAATAAGAATTTTTAGGGGTGCCTGGGTAGCTCAGTGGGTTGAGTGTCGAAATCGTAATTTCGGTTTAGGTCATGATCCCAGGATTGTGGGCTTGAGCCCCATGTCTGGAGCATGCAGCCTGCTTAAGATTCTCTCTCTTCCTCTCTCCCTCTCCCTATCTCTCTCTCTCTCTCTCTCTCTTCCCTCCGCCCGCTCTCCAGCTCATTTACATGCTCTCTCTCTAAAACAAAACAAAAACAACAAAATAATTTTTTAAAGGTATGAAAAATGTACTATGCAAACTCTAATAAAAAGAAAACTGGAGGAATATATTTATGTAAGACAAAGTAAATTTCAGAACAAGGAAATTACTAGACATAAAGAGGGAATAATTCACCACATGGTCTAATTCACCAAAAAGACAATAATGCTACATGTGTTTGCACATAACAATAAAGCTTCAATTTACATGAAGCAAAAACTGACAGGGAGGATGTAATATTCCTCTTTCTGTAATCAACAAATAGACATAAAATCACTAAAGATGTAGAAAAATACTATCAATCAACTTAACCTAACTGATATTTATAGAATAATAAATATCAATAAAATACACATTCTTCTCAAATATATGCTGAATATTCAACAATATGGATCATATTATGAGCAATTAAAATAATTATGAAAGTATTATAATCCTACAAAATATGACCTGTGATCTTAATGGAATTAGGAGAAAGAGGGAACTTCTTTAACCTGAAAAACAGACTTACAGCTAACATCATACTCAGTTGTGTATGTTTTCTAACCAAGATTGGAAATAAGGCAAGTATGTCTTTTTTCACCATTTCTATTCATATCTCATAGATGCTCCTAGCCAGTGTCATAAAGCAAAAAAGAGAAACAAAAGACATACAGATTGGAAAGAAAACAAACTATCTTTGCAGACACATTGCAGACAATATGATCACTGAGTTAGAAAATTCCAAAGGATGTTGACTACTACAGAGATGTAAGCTACTACAACTAATTAGTGATGTTAGCAGCATTACAGGATATAAGCATAATATGCAAAAATTAAATTTATATACTAGCAATGAACAATTAAAAAATGAAAAGTACCATTTACAACTGCACCAGAAATAGAAAATAGGGATAAATCTATCAAAATATGTGAAATACTTTATACTAAAAAGTATAAAGCTTTGATGATAGACATCAAAGAAGTCTTGAATAAATGAACAAATTACTGTGTTCATGGATTGGAAAACTCAGTATTACCAATATATCAGTTTTTCCCAAAATGATCTGTAGATTCAGCATAATCCCAATACCAAAGAAGAAGAAATCAAAGAATGACACTTGATTTCAATACTTATTAGAATGCAACAGTAATCAAGAAAAGGGGGTATTAGTGAAATATAGACACCATGGAAGAGAATGGAATGTCCAGAAATAGACCCACACCAACATGATCTTTAACTTTGACAAATTTCCAAGGTGTCTCAATGGAGAAGAACAGTCTTTAAATAAGTTGTGCTGGAGAATCTGATATCCATATGCAAAAATACTAAACCTTGACCTGTACCTCACACCCATACACAAAAAGTAACTCAAAATGAATCATAGAACTGTATGTAAAAATTAAGCTATAAAATTTCTGGAAGAAAACATGAGAAAATCTTGGTGAGTAGATTTGGCAAAGATTTTTGGATAGAATACATACACAAAAAAACACACGCCATAAAACAAAATGATAAATTGGAGATCAATATTAAAAGCATCCATTTTTCTAAATTCTTTGTTAAGAAATTAAGACAAGCCAGAGGTGAGAAGAAAATATTTGCAAAACACATGTCTAAAATCTGGTATCTGAAATATAAGAACGCTCACAACTCCATGTAAAATAAATGACACAGGACTTCGAATATGAACATACACTTTTCAGAGAACTACCGATGGCCAAATAAGTACATGAAATGATCACCACCATTATTAATCAATAGAGAAATGCCAGATAAAACCACAATTCAATAACATGTCCCACCAATTAGAATTGTGAAAGGAGAGGTAGAAGGTAGGGAGGGAAGGGCAAGAAAAGAAAGTAAAGAAAAGCAAAGGAAACAGATGGGAAAAAATACAACTGACAACAGCTGGAGCTCTACTACATTGCTGATAAGATTGAAAAGTAGTACAACCACTCTAGAAAACAGTCTGGCAGCTTCTCATAAAACTGAACATATGGTTAGCATAACCCAACTATTCCACTCCTAAGTAATTAATAAAGGAAAATGAGGATATTCACACAAAATAATATGTGTTATTCCAGTTATGGAAATAACACAAATGCCCTTCAACTGGTGAATGTATAAACACTGATATCCACCTTAAAACAGATACTACACAGTACCAGAAACGAATGAACCCATGATCTGTACAACAGTGTGGATAGCTTTCAAAAGCTTTATGCTAAGTTAAGGAAGCAAAGGTAAAGTTAGGCGAAATAAGTCAGAAAAAGACAAATATCATATGTCACTCATATGTGGAATTTAAGAAACAAACAAAAAAAGTACATGGGGAAGAAAAGAGAAGCAAACCAAGAACCAGACCCTTAACTATAGAGAGCAAACTGATGGTTACCAGGGGGAGGTAGGTGTGGGGGATGGGTGAAATAGGTGTTGGGGATTAAGGAACACACTTGTGATGAGTACCAGGTGTTTTTGGAAGTACTGAATCTCTATACTGCATACCTGAAACTAAGATAACACTGTATGTTAACTAGTTGGAATTTAATACAAACTAATTTTTAAGGATAAAACTTGTGGTAAAATCAGGTCAGTAATTGTCAAGAGATGGAGGATGGTTAATAGTTGACTAACAGCAACTTTTTGTGGCGATAGAACTATTTTGTGTCTTCATTGTGGTGGCAGCAGCATGACTATTTATGGTTGTCCAAATTCATAGAACTGTAGACCTAAAAGGGTGAATTTTACTCTATGTAAATTATGCCTCAGCAAACCTTCTTCAGAATAATAAAAAATGGACAGAGATATACTAGATGAATACAAATCAAAATAAAGCAGGGCTCACAATCATATCTTTCAAGGCAGAAGTCAGACCAAAAGTCATCAAAGAGATAAATAAGTATATTTTATAATCTTAAAGGCTATGAATCACAATAAATTTCATAGTTATTAATATTTATGTATACACTAACACGGCAATAATTTATAAAGCATAAAATGCAAGAGATTCAACAATGAATATACACTGGGAAATTTCTAAAACAAAAGAATAATGGCAAAAAAAACCCAAGAAAACAGAAACCAAGTAGATTGTTCAGTTTAGAAATGAAAGAAAAAAATGTTAAGAAACTTTTGGGTCAAATTTAAAAAATAAAATTATACAATTCTTTTAAAATTACAGAAAATGACATTAAAAAATGTATGGGACACCAAATGACTAACAAAGAAAAAAGAGCACAAATATCTATTTAAATAAAACAAAAAAAGAAATAGATTAAATACTCAGCTCAATAAACTAGAAAAAGAGTAAACTAAAAGAAAGTAGAATTAATAACAATAAAACAGAAGTTAATGAGTTGAAAAACATAAAAACAATGGAACTAAAGAATAAATGTAAAAGCTAATTTCCTTGGGAGAAAAATAGACAAAATAAACCACTAGCTAATCTAGTAAAAAAAGAAAAATGACACCAAGAGAAGGCAAGCATTAAAACCCATACTGTGGCAAAGTTTTCAAGATCACTCCATGTCTAAAATTAAAAAAAAAAAAAAAAAAAAAAAGAATTGCAAGGGAAAACAAGATGAAGGGTGGCTAGGGATTAAATGGGACATATTAACCCATTTAAAGCACATGGACTTTGAGCCAGCTGGGTGGCTCAGTTGGAAAAGCATCTGACTCTTGGTTTCAGCTCAAGTCTTGAGCTCACAGTTCATAAATTCGAGCTCTGTATAGGGCTCTATGCTGACAGCATGGACCCTGCTTGGGATTGTCTCCCTCTCTCTCTGCCCCTCCCCTGCACTCTTGGAAGGAAGGAAGGAAAAAGGAAGAAAAGAAGGGGGAAAGGAAGGAATAAAAATAAAGGGGGGGTCACTTGGGTGGTTGGGTGGCTCAGTTGGTTAAGCATCTGACTTTGGCTCAAGTCATGATCTCATGATTCCTGAGTATAAACCCTGCTTCAGGTGAGCCCCTCTTCTCTCTCTCTATGTCTCTGTCTGCCTCTCTCTGCTTCTTGCTTACTTCTACCCTTTCTCTCTCTCTCTCTCTCTCTCTCTCTCTCTCTTTCTCTCTGTCTCTCAATAAATAAATTAATTAATTAAGCACATGGACTTCGTTTGGACACTGCTTTAAGCAACCAACCAGACAAAAAAAATATGGGGAAAATGACAAAATGGGGACATTTGAATGCTAACAAGAACACTAAAAAATTATTTTTAGGGATGATAATAGTATTTAAACTAAATTTTTAAAAATATTTATTTATTTTGAGAGGGAGAGACAGTGAGTGGGGAAGGGGCAGCAAGAGAGAGAAAGAGAGAGAGAGAATCCCAAGCACACTCTGCACTGTCAGTGCAGAGCCTAACCCAGGGCTCTATAGAACTCATGAACTGTGAGATATGACCTGAGCTAAAATCAAGAGTCATATGCTTAACTGACTGAGCCACCCAGGAGCCCCTAAACTAAATTTTAAAATAACTTCTTGTTTTTTGAGTTAAGCACTGAAATGTTTATAGATGGAATGATATTGGGTATTTAAAAAATAATCCCACATTGTGAATGGAAGAGAAGGAAGCAAGTGGAATTGCAGATGAAACGAGACTTCCTAAGCTGATGAGGTCATTAACACTAGATGCTAGCTACATGTGAGTTCATTTCATTTCTCTCTCTACTTTTGTATGTACTTAATAATTTTCATAACAAGTTGACAGTTTCACAGAATTTAAAGCTATTATGCTACAAGTTTCAGCATTCCATATGAGTATTACAGGTTGGGAATATCCACCACTTGAGGAAGCAGAAAATACAGATTTGCCCACACCTAGTCTCATGCCTCAAAGGTGGATTGACCATACTTAACGATGTAGGTAAATCTCATAAGCCTAATATGGAGCAAAATAAATTGTACACAAGACCATATACTCTATGATTCCATTTATATAAACTTCAAAGCAGCAAAATAAACCTATGGGACCAGAACAGTAATTCACAAGAGGCTGTTTATTGCACGTGCAGATTAAATTTGTGATATCTCTTGGAGTTATATACTAATGACTTGTGTATTTCCTTGTATATATGTTATATTTCAATAAAAAGGTAAAAAGAATGCCTGAGGTGGGAGCAGGTGTTCTAAGATCTCTCATAGACTCCCTTGGCATTGATTTCATCTAATCATAATTTTTTTACCTCTTTTGAAGCAGGTTCAATGGACAGATACCCTTCCGCTCTTTAATAACACCATTTAAAAGCAGCCTAGTACCATTTTTGGCAAATTGTTTCTAACTGGAACTTTGTAAGCTTATTAAAAAATGAAGAATTTATTTTTTGAGAAATTTATGCAAATTGGTAAGTATACTTGAGAAAGTAATTAACATAATGAATTTGTTATTTCTATTTTTTCAACATAAAGGGAAGCAGTGAATGCATTCCAGGTATTAAGGGAGCTTGCAGTCATAGGAGGGAAATTGACCAAGAATCTTATAGAATTGAATATATAGTACATAGTGAAAAATTGTGAGCCATGAAATTCCTGTCCTCAACAGGTGCAACTGTAATCAGATGAGAAAGGAGACACTTAAAAATTCCCTGTTTAGAAAGCAAAATCTTGGCATCAGATCAATCAGATCAATATATTTTTAGAAGAAACATATAAAGCAAAGTAAAAAGAAACCATCAAACAGCAATAATTTCTCTTGAAAAATAAAAGCACAATATTCAGACAAAATTAGATTTTTGCCTTCTCCAAACTTTAAGATCAGTAAACAGAGCCTGTGCCTGATGTCACCTCAGATTTGCAGCTAGGTAGCACTATGAACACACACTGATTTATTACAGTTAAAAACTCTTTCTTTATCAAATAAGGACAGTGATGACATACTGGAGAGTGAAAGACATGAGGAGTATTACCAGAAAAGGTTATTCACTCAGATCCAGTCATTCAAGAAGCTTGGTAGTAAATCAGCTTTCCTGAGTTTCTAGCACATGTTGAGATTCATTGCTGTTGTTCAAACAAATGTAATTTTCACTTTTCAGTTTCTGATTCTATAGTTCTATTCTTTATTCTTTCCCCTGAAAAATCCTTGCAGTTTATTGAAAATCTGAGCCAACTGCATTACTAAAATTTTCAAAAACAGATCATGAATTCTTAATTTTTTGCCCTTTAACTCAGAAACATTTTTGATCACCCCATGTGATATTGATACTTTTCCTGTAACTGAATACAATCCTGTTTGTTTTCATATTTTAAAAATTCAAGATGGATCCATGTTTTAACCAATTGTATGCCTGTCACTGCTATTACTTTTTCATTGAGGAGGAAAATTCAAACACTTGCTTTTCATGTTTTACCTGGTTTTGCAGCTTACACTGCATTCTCTCTTTTAATATGTATCCTGTCTGTCACTTTTCATATTTATGACTAAAGCTGAAAATCATAAGCCTTATATACTGCTGACTATCCACCTCTGCCCAACACAATGACATCTCTGTTGTCCCACATTTCACTTGAAAGCCATTTCTAGAATCAGGGATATATGGGAAGAGCTGCTTCAGGAGAGCAGAAAACGATATTTATTAAGTGACTATGAGTCAGACAATATAATGATCATTTTATACCTGGCATCTCATTTAATCTGCACAACTTCATTATTTCACAGAAGAGAACACTGTGTCTCACAGAGATTAAGTAAACTGTCCACGATCAAACTCAACCTTATCTCACTCCAAAGCCAAGAGGTACAGAGATCTTGAAAGACAAAGCTCAAGCAAATTCTAGATGCTCTTATAAACGATTTCTAGCCCTGGTCAACCTAGCCTTTCCTATCCTTATCTTCTCTGACATTTGGTGCTTTGGGAGATTGTTAAGGGTTGTAGGCAAGTAGGTACAGATTTATCAGTTCCATTTGGGGAAATAAAATATAAGGAAATTACTTACAAAGTAGGGAAGGAAGAGTCTTTCTGAATACACCTTCAGAAATATGGTCGCTTAAATACACTGAGTTCTCCCTTCCTAACCATTTTTATCAACTACTCTCTAAATTAAAAATCTTAGCATAGTCTAGTTCAAGTGTGTATTTGTCTTATCTCATGAGAAAAAAAAAAAGTCAGTTCCTTGAAGGAAGCCGTCTTGAAAAATATCTTTTTTTAATATCCTCAAATTCCCAAGAGCAGAGTTAACTAAATAGAATTTAGAATTGAGTTTTGTTCAACTAAATTGTCTCAGGTTTCAATCTCTGTTTTGATTTTCACCTGCCTCTACGTTCTCTGTTGTGGGCTGCAGTGACATTTTAGAGCCGTTCTTTCACGGATATAATATTATGCTGGAAGCATTAGTAATGTCTGCTGGGATAAGACACCGCTTCCCTGCAGCTTTTGGAAGGTGTTTCCTGCAGTTCAGAAGGAAGCATTTTAAAATTAAAGCTTTTGGTTTGCCAGTGAATGTTCATCATGATCTACCCTGTTTTGTCAAAAATAATGAAGGTTCTGAGATGTTCTCCCTAACGTGTGTATGTGTGTACATGAATACTGCATATCTCTGTATATGCCTATAAGTGTATATATACATATATGTGTCTGTTTGTGTGTGTATATATATGTTAATACAGAAACACAAGGTATCTGGGTGAGGGAAGAGTCCTGTATTGATGCTCAGAACCACATCAGCTGTAACATTGTGACATTTTGTTCTCCACAGCTAGACTGAGGAAACATAAATTCCTATAGACACTTTCAAGGCAAGTGATGAGTTTCACTCCCTAGAGGTGATATAGAGAACAATGGATTCGTTCAGGAAAAAGACAGCTGTTCCTGTCTCCTGAAAGGAGAGAAAAAACCCTTTGATCTTTTGAAATAGAATGGAAAGGATACTGGGTTGTCACTCACTGGAACCTTTTAGAATATAAATACATGTTTCCAAGGAACCTGTTAACCCTAGAGTCCACAGCTTTTAGAACCTGAATATGTATCCAGTGTCTGGGCTTCATCCCTTTTGAATTAAAATTCCTAGGAAAAGTTTTCTTCTTCTTTTTTTTAATGTTTTTTATTTATTTCTGAGAGAGAGAGAGAGAGAGAGAGAGAGAGAAAGGAGAGGGAGGGTAGGGGAGGGTCAGAGAGAGAGGGAGACACAGAATCTGAAACAGGCTCCAGGCTCTGAGCTAGCTGTCAGCACAGAGCCCGACATGAGGCTTGAAGCCACGAACCGTGAGATCATGACCTGAGCCGAAGTTGGAGGTTTAAACCGACTGAGCCACTCAGATGCCCTGGGAAACAGTCTTCTTAACACCTCTAGGTGCCTCTAATCTAGATTGTAAGCATTTGGCTCTCTAGAGGAGATACGAGAAGTTTTATCATACTTACAGATCAGAGCAATTAACTGTACAAATAAGTGCAGATTTAATCTTAATGGTATATGGAAAGTAAAATGTTTCTAGTGAAAGTGAAAGCAAGAATTTTTTTTAAAAAAATTTATATGTCTCAGGAGGGTAAGCTTTTTACTGGAGCGCTGAGAAATCAGGAAAATTTTATTTCCCTATGTGTTCTATTTCCTTACTATTATTACTCATATTTCCCCTTTCTATATAGCATTTGCCAATGGAATTCTGTTCTGTGGTGCTTTATGTCTCAGAATTTCTTCCAAAGCTTTGCTTATGTTATTACTTCTACATAGAACTCCCTCTTCAGCCCAGTGGGTCCTAACCCTCCCAAAGACTTCAACACACCCTCAAACACTGCCTGCCTCATGGAGTATGGAACATTTCCTAACTATATGCTTTCTCTCTCTTCTTTGAACTACCATCTCACACTCTGGTTCTTGTTTATGGCATTTAATCATGTTCTAGCTTGTATTACAGCTATTTAGATATCAGTCATTTTTCCTGACAAACTATACATTCATTTGAAGCAAGGCTTATGATTCTGATTTTAGGTAATACCTAATATTAGTGTTTTTTTCCCAAGCTGAAGATGTCTCATTTTTAAAATTTTCTTATTTGGCTTACTATGTTTGATTATCTTTCTCAATATCATAGGAACCTAATATTTCTATTAGAAAATTAAATTGTTTAATTTGGGAAGATAAATTAACTTAGGTAACTATTTGTGACCTTGCCATAGGCTTAGAGCTAAACTTCGTTGACATACGTAGCATCTTCACCCATAGTGTGGCAATCATGACCACCATCGTGTGTGTGTTTCTAACTAGTTTTCCTAGGCTCTGAGCTGTCAGCATAGAGCTGGACATGAGGCTTGGGCCCATGAACTGTGAGATCGTGACCTGAGCTGAAGTCAGATGCTTAACCAACTGAGCCACATAGCGCCCTATCTTCTAACTAGTACATATGTTAATAGCTTCTTGAAACCACATAAAGACTTATTCATGTGCTATAATTAATGTAATATATTAATATGCTTCTATTAATATACTTACTGTAATTCCTGGCACATTGAATTATGGTTTAATAAATATTGAATGAATAAAAACAAAGTTTGGTTGCTTGCTAATATTACCTTTTAACTCTCTTATAACAATATTATCAATTCTTTTTGAGGTAACATCATTTTGTGGAGTCTCATTTAGTGTTAAGATTATAACAAGACTAAGGATTTGAAAGAAATGTTTTTCTTTGCACTATTTTGATTATTAGCTTTTCATTTTGAATATTGATAATGTTGGTTGGCTGATATTAGCAGTCAGTATTTTATTTACTCATAGAGTATAGGCTGAACTTGACCACTCCACTTTCATGTCCCTGCTACAGACTCTTAATCTGTCCTTGCTTGTGAGGGAGAAATAGTGGTGGATACACTCTTAATGTCTCTATTTGGCCCTTGCTCTAATTCTGTTCTGTCCTTACTGTGGTCATATTCCTAAAATGCTGGATTACAGAATACTCAGAAAATATGAAGCTGGATTTCTAAATATGCAGCAATGGGAGCAAAACATCCTTTGGCAAAAGCGTGAGGGGAATGAAAGTGGGACAGTGTGAATGTCAGGCCTGATCATTTTGTAGACTGTAGCATTACTCACATGCCATCCAGCTAAAGGTGTGGTGCCAGATAACCTGCTTTTCCAGTAGAAGTTCCACAGAGAAAATTTCCAAGTCCAACCCTATATAACTATTCGGGGCTGGGGTGGTTTGGAAAAGCTTTTGTCCCCCTCTGAGTTAAAAGGAAAAAAAAATCTTTGTTAATGAGACCAATTAGTGTTCAAAAATTTGAACTAAGGTCAATTGCATCAGAAACATCATTACATTTTTTTAAATAAATGAGTTTGAAAACTAGGGAGCAATGCCTTTAAAACCTGTTCTGTGTATGCCAAAACCATGAACTATTTAAAAAAATAAACCACTTCAATTTCTCCATGAATTTTAAAACACTCAGACGCACTATTTCTAATAAATATAAAAATGATTCCTGCTACAGATTTCCTTTAACTGTGAAGCTTAAAGAAACATTAACAATTTGAAAACTTCAACACCTTGCTGTGCTAATGAGAGATACACTTCATTTATATAAGTAAGCCTCATCATCAGATGACTTTACTTTCTTTCAACTCTTTTTATTCCTTCCTTGGTTCACGCATTGGAATTATTGATAGAGTGTCAATAAGCACTATGTATGTACCTGTTAGAAGAGAAAATCCTTTGTGACTTGCCACTTTGAATAGGTTTAATTATATTTTTCTCTTGTATTATACTGAAGAGGAGGGAGTGTTTAGATGTATCTAGTATGTGTAGAGATCAGAATACTGGAACACCAGTCTTAGATGAAGCTTATTTACAGTGGGTCTCTCAAATGCTTATGTATACATGTCCTATCTTTTACTTTTAGAAATCTGCTTCTAGACAATATGACTCTTCACTGTCTAATGAATATTTACTTTTGATTATGATTAAACTTATTTTGTGCAAAAAAAAAAAAAAAGGCAAACAACAACCGCAACAACTTTCTTTTTATTATCGTACTCTTCCCAGAATCTTTAAAATGGAAAGCTTTGATGGATTCATATGAAGGGTTTTGTCCACTAGAATGTATGTTACATGAAGTTTGAAGCAACTGAACTAATGCATTTTTTGTTGTTGTTGATGCTTTGGAGGTTTGTTTGTTTCTTTGGGGTTTGGGTTTTTTCTTTTTCCTTTTTTGGAATTTAAATTTTAGTTAACATACGGTGCAATATTAGTTTCAGGAGTAGAATTCAGTGATTCATCACTTACAAGCAATAAGTAATGAATCACCCATCTAGCCCATCCCCCACCCACCTCCCTCCATCACCCCATAGTTCTCTATCATTAAGAGTCTCTTTTGGTTTGTTTCCCTTTCTTTTTGCCCCCACCCCTTCCCATATGGTTATCTGTTTTGTTTCTTACATTCCACATATGAGTGAAATCATATGGCATTTCTCTATCCTTGATTGGCTTATTTTGCTCATCATAATACACTCTGGCTCCATCCACGTCATTGCAAATAGCAAGATTTCATTCTTTTTGATGGCTGAGTAATATCTATCTATATCTATATTTATCTGTATCTGTCAACTACTCTGCTTTACCCATTCATCAATAGGTGGACATTTGGACTCTCTCCATGGTTTGGCTATCGTTGATAATGCTGATATAAACATTGCAGTACATGTACCCCTTTGCATCTGCATTGTTGTATCCTTTGGGTAAATACCTAATAGTGCAATTTCTGGATTGTATGGTAGTTTTTTTAGTTTTTTGAGAAAACCTCCATACTGTTCTCCAAAGTGGCTGTCCAAATTTGCATTCCCACCAACAGTGCAAGAGGGTTCCCTTTTCTCTGCATCCTCCCCAACACCTGTTGTTTCTTGTGTTGTTAATTTTAGCCATCCTGCCAGGGAACCAATACATTTTTGAGGAGAGCATTCACAGCTGACTGATGGCAGTAAAGCTTGTGCATAGCTCCCCTGTCCTGTGATTTTATCTTGAAATACTTTTAGAATATTTTTTTCTCCATTTCAACTCTATCTGTTCTAGATTGTTCTTCATTTCCTCCAGCTGGATTCCCACAAGCCATTCCTAATTTATCTCCTTGAGTCCATGATAACTTTCATTTGCCCTATACTTTCTAATTTACAACTATCAAATATTTTATTCACTCAAATATTTGTGTTGCTTAATCATTCACTAATATTCCATGTATCAAACTTTTATTGAATACCTTATAAATGCACACATTCTGGAGAACTGAGATGATAATTCAGTTGCTACTTTTATGATGCTTAGTAATTCATTTTTCTACTCAACTCTTAAGTAGCTACTCAGTTTTCCTAATGCATTGCCAATTCAAATGTTCTATTTCTATCATAGTTTCTCTACATTGTAGCCCCTTGGCTCTACTAAATCATTTAGTCAGCCCTCAGGCATGTGTATGTTAAACAACTATGAAATTCAAGGCATTGTGCTCTTTGAAATCCTTTCTCAAAATCACTCAATATGTTTCTTTTCCAGTTGCCTGATAAAATACAAGATACCCAGTTAGTTTGAATTTAAGATAAACAACAAATAAATTGTTAGTATAAGAGTTTCCATGCAATATATGGGGCATACTTATTCTAAAAATAGTCATTATTTATATGATAATACATTTTAAGTAGGCACCCTGTATTTTTATTTGCTATATCTGACAGTGAAAATTTTGGAACTTTCCTCTCCTCTAGTGAGATTGAGTTCTTTGCTCTGGATTTCTTGGTAATGAAACATTGAAATACACATTTTAACTCTGGTAATTCCCAGGCTACCGAATGATGAAAGAACTAGTATTATTCCCATTTTAGATATCAAGTTGTTGAGAAACAGTTGTCAAGGAATTTGCCCCAAGTCACCCAGTTAGTATCACTTCTGACTGTGAACCAGCCAAATTTAGAGCAAGAGCCTAGAGTCTTAACCATTATGTATTACAGCTTCTGTAGAGAAAGACCATGTTGTAGTGTCAGAGGTTGCTCCAGAAAATAGCACTTCATAATGACATCTGCCACGACACGTTCATAATCGTTCATTCTTATAAATGTAGGTCTATTCTTAAAGTATTGGCATATTTATCTTGCCTGGGCATTTCTAGACCCTGAGTGCATGGGCACCACAAATAACATTAGACACCCTCTTCTGCTTCCTGGTTACTCTGTAAAGAAAACAATGCTGGCCTATCAGAAGGAGAATGTCTTGTTACAGTGATCATCTCTCCAGACACTGAGGTATTAGGACATAAGTCTCATTCTGTGTCCTGTAGTTAAACCTTATATCTGTGGAAGGAAATTTCTCTTTCCTCTGTATAATTAGACTAAATGTCCTGAGGATCCATCACAGAGTGTCTATTTCCTCTTTCATGCTTTAGGTGTGTGTCACATTCTTTTGCAATGGTCAGAGACTATTCCCTTATCTGTCTCACTTTGGCTAAGGATCTTTTCTTTTCAACTTGGGCAAGGCAATAATAAAGCTTGTTGTATATAATCCATCCCTGTGAGGCTGTGTGTCCTTGCAAAGGTGTTGTGGTCTGAATTGTGTCCTCCCTGAATCCATTTGTTGAAGTTCTCACCCCTACTACCTCAGAATGTAACCATATTTGAAAATAAGCTCTTTCAAGAGGTGATTACATTAAAATGAGGTCTTCAGGATGAGCCATAATAATGAATGGAGCCCTTAGAAGAAGAGAGACACCAGACACATGCATGCACAGAGAGACAACCAAGTGAACATGCAAGAATGCAGCCATCTGTAAGCCAAGAGGAGAGGCTTCAGAAGACACCAAACCTGCTGACACCTTGACCTTTGACTCCTAGTCTCCAGAACTGTGATAGAATACATTTGTCTTGTTTGAACTTCTCAATTTGTGGTATTTTGATATGGTGGCCCTAAAAAGGAATATAAAAGGCTCATTTAGGGACAAAAAGGAACCTGACACTAGCTCTTTCTCTGAAAAAGGATATCCAGCTAATTAATGCACATTAATGCTTCCATAAGCATGGCATTACCATTTGAACCCATAGGCTTAAACTATTCAGAATTGAGCTGTCCAGTACTACAGATACCCATATCACCCATGGCACTAGCTACTATTTCTTGATCTCTTATTATGTGCTAGGAAGTGCTCTAGTGACTTTCATATGGTATTTCAACTAACCTTCACAACAACTCTGGAAGTTAGATTTTATTACACATAAGGCACTTGAGTCCAAGACCTCCAAGTAGAAAAACTGTTCATCCAGAGAATATTCACCATTTCATGGGCAGAATTTTGGAATTCACTTACATTTCAGGGAAATTAAGATCATGTTCAATATCTTAGATTACCTACAGAATGAGTATGTGATTGGTGTTTAATTCATGCTGCTGACTGATTGCCTGATTGAAAGCGGAGGCAGAAAAGAGTATCAATCCACTGTCTTTGTGACAACACATGTTTCTGCATCATACCTCCTGTGGACTCCGTGTTTTGTTGATGGGAAAGCTACACACCTATGGACTCGTATCAGTGATAACACAGTGATTATTTAGATCATTAAAGCTTGACCCAGGATAGAACCTTTTTTTTTTTTTGGATGTTTTATTTATTTCTGAGAGAGAGAGAGAGGGAGAGCGTGAGCAGGGGAGGGTCAGAGAGAGAGGGAGATACAGAATCTGAAGCAGGCTCCAGGCTCCGAGCTAGCTATCAGCACAGAGCCTGCCATGGGGCTCGAACCCATGAACCATGAGATCATGACCTGAGCCAAAGTCAGACGCTTAACTGACTGAGCCACCTAGGCACCCCAGGAAAGAACCTTTTAAGGCTTTGATTTAAAATCCTTTGTGGGGGCACTTGGGTGGCTCAGTGGGTGTCTGACTCTTCATTTCAGCTCAGGTCATGATCTCACAGTTAGTGAGATTGAGCTTCATGTAGGGCTCTGTGCTGATAGACAATATAAATAAACATTAAAAAAAATTAGATTCTTTGCATATGTAAGAACTTAAGATAGTAGAAAGAACAGGTGACAAGAAGCTATACATTCTGATTTCTAGTATCAGTTTTATTCCATAATAAAAGACAAACATGAAAGCAGTTTAGTGTTTCCAATTCTTGAGTCTTAAGATTTCTTTTTTTTTTTTAACAAATAGTTTATTGTTAAATTAGTTTCCACATAACACTCAGTGCTCATCCCCACAAGTGCCCTCCTCCATGCCCATTTCCCCCCACATCCATCAGTCCTCAGTTTTTGTCAGCATTCAAGAGTCTCTCATGGTTTGCCTCTCTCCCTTTCCCTCACCATTTCCCTCCTTCTTCTCCCCCTTGGTCCTCCGTCAAGTTCCTCCTAATCCTCCTATACGTGCAAACATATGGTATTTGTCCTTCTCTGCCTGACTTACTTCGCTCAGATTAACACCCTCAAGGTCCATCCACGTTGCTACACATGGCCAGATTTCATTCTTTCTCATTGCCATGTAGTATTCCATGGTATAGATAAACCACATCTTCTGGATCCATTCATCTGTTGATGGACACTTAGGCTCTTTCCATGTTTTAGCTATTGTGGAGAGTGCTGCTATGAACATTGGGGTCCATGTGCTCCTATGCCTCAGCATTTCTGTATCCCTTGGGTAAATTCCTAGCAGTGCTATTGCTGGGTCATAGGGGAGTTCTATTGTTAGTTTCCTGAGGAACCTCCACACTGTTTTCCAGAGGGGCTGTACCAGTTTACATTCCCACCAACAGTGTAGGAGGGTGCCCGTTTCTCCACATCCTCGCCAGCATCTAGAGTTCTCTGATTTGCTCATTTTAGCCACTCTGACTGGCGTGAGGTGGTATCTCAGTGTGGTTTTGATTTGTATTTCCCTGATGAGGAGGGATGCTGAGCATCGTTTCATGTGTCTGTTGGCCATCTGGATGTCCTCTTTGGAGAAGTGTCTGTTCATGTCTTCTGCCCATTTCTTCACTGGGTTGTTTGTTTTTCGGGCGTGTAGTTTGGTGAGTTCCTTATAGATTCTGGATATTAACCCTTTATCTGATATGTCATTTGCAACTATCTTTTCCCATTCCGTTGGTTGCCTATTAATTTTCTGGGTTGTTTCCTTGGCTGTGCAGAAGCTTTTAATCTTGATGAGGTCCCAACAGTTTATTTTTGCTCTTGATTCCCTTGCTTTTGGGGATGTGTCAAGTAAGAAGTTGCTGCGGTGGAGGTCAAGGAGGTTGTTTCCTGCTTTCTCCTCTAGGGTGTTGATAGTTTCCTGTCTCACGTTCAGGTCCTTTATCCATTTTGAGTTGATTTTTGTGCATGGTGTGAGAAAATGATCTAGTTTCATTCTTCTGCATGTTGCTGTCCAGTTCTCCCAACACCATCTGTTAAAAAGGCTGTCTTTTTTCCATTGGATATTCTTTCCTGCTTTGTCAAAGATCAGTTGGCTGTATACTTTTGGGTCCACTTCTGAGTTCTCAATTCTGTTCCATTGGTCTATGTGTCTGTTTTTGTGCCAATACCATACTGTCTTGAGGATGACAGCTTTGTAGTAGAGGCTGAAGTCTGGGATGGTGATACCTCCCGTTTTGGTTTTATTTTTCAGTATTACTTTGGCTATTCGGGGTCTTTTGTGGTTCCATACAAATTTTTGGATAGTTTGTTCTAGTTTTGAGAAGTATGCTGGTGCAATTTTGATTGGAATTGCATTGAATGTGTAGAGTGCTTTAGGTAGTAATGACATCTTAACTATATTTATTCTTCCTATCCATGAGCATGGAATGTTTTTCCATTTCTTTGTGTCTTCTTCAATTTCCTTCATAAGTTTTCTATAGTTTTCATCATACAGATCTCTTGTATCCTTGGTTAGGTTTATTCCGAGGTATTTTATGGTTTTTTGTGCAATTGTGAATGGGATCAGTTTCTTGATTTCTCTTTCTGTTGCTTCATTATTGGTGTATAAAAATGCAACCGATTTCTGTACGTTGATTTTGTACCCTGCAACTTGGCTGAATTCTTGGATCAGTTCTAGTAGGCTTCTGGTGGAGTCTGTCGGGTTTTCTATGTAGAGTATCATGTCATCTGCGAAGAGTGAAAGTTTGACTTCCTCTTTGCCAATTCTGATGCCTTTGATTTCCTTTTGTTGTCTGATGGCTGATGCTAGGACTTCCAGCACTATGTTAAACAACAGTGGTGAGAGTGGACATCCCTGTCGTGTTCCTGATCTCAGGGGGAAAGCTCTCAGTTTTTCCCCGTTGAGGATGATGTTAGCTGAAGGCTTCTCATAGATGGCTTTGATGATGTTTAAGTAGGTTCCTTCTATCCCAACTTTCTCGAGAGTCTTTATTAAGAAGGGATGCTGTATTTTGTCAAATGCTTTTTCTGCATCTATTGACAGGATCATATGGTTTTTATCTTTTCTTTTATTGATATGATGGATCACATTGATTGATTTGCGAATGTTGAACCAGCCCTGTAACCCAGGAATGAATCCCACTTGATCTTGGTGGATGATTCTTTTGATATGCTGCTGGATTCGATTTGCAAGGATCTTGTTGAGAATTTTTGCATCCGTATTCATCAAGGATATTGGCCTATAGTTCTCTTTTTTTGTTGGATCTCTGTCTGGCTTGGGAATCAGAGTGATGCTGGCTTCATAAAATGAGTCCGGGAGTTTTCCTTCGACTTCTATTTTTTGGAATAGCTTGAGAAGAATTGGGATTAATTCTGTTTTAAATGTCTGGTAGAATTCCCCAGGGAAACCATCAGGTCCAGGGCTCTTATTTGTTGGGAGATTTTTGATCACTGATTCGATTTCTTCACTCGTTATGGGTCTGTTCAGGTTTTCTATTTCTTCCCGTGTGAATTTTGGTAGTGAGTGTGTGTTTAGGAATTTGTCCATTTCTTCTAAGTTGTCCAATTTGTTGGCATATAATTTTTCATAGTATTCCCTGATAATTGCTTGTATTTCTGAGGGGTTGGTTGTAATAAGTCCATTTTCATTCATAATTTTGTCTATTTGGGTGCTCTCTCTTTTCTTTTTGATAAGCCTGGCTAGAGGTTTGTCAATTTTGTTTACTTTTTCAAAAAACCAACTCTTGGTTTCATTGATCTGTTCAATTGTTTCTTTGGTCTCTATGTTGTTTATTTCTGCTCTAATTTTTACTATTTCTCTTCTTCTACTGGGTTTAGGGCGTTCTTGTTGCTCTGCCTCTAGCTCCTTTAGGTGAGCTGTTAGATTTTGGACTTGTGCTTTTTCTAATCTCTTGAAATAGGCCTGGAGAGCAATGTACTTTCCTCTTAGGACTGCCTTGGCCGCATCCCATAGATTTTGAATTGTTGTGTTTTCATTTTCATTTGTTTCCATATATTTTTTAATTTCCTCTCTAATTGCCTGATTGGCCCATTCATTCTTTAGAAGGGTGTTCTTTAACCTCCATGTTTTTGGCGGTTTTCCAGACTTCTTCCTGTAATTGATTTCAAGTTTCAAAGCATTGTGATCTGACAGTGTGCATGGTATGATCTCTATTCTTTTATATTTATTGAGGGCTGCTTTATGTCCCAGTATGTGATCTATCTTGGAGAATGTGCCATGCGCACTTGAGAAGAAAGTAAATTCCCTGGCCTCAGGATGTAAAGTTCTAAATATATCCGTCAGATCCATCTGGTCCAATGTGTCTTTCAAGTCCATTATTTCTTTAGTGATTTTCTGTCTGGTTGACCTATCCATTGCTGTAAGCGGAGTATTAAAGTCCCCTGCTATTAGCACATTCTTATCTATAAGCTTGTTTCTGTTTGTGATTAATTGTTTTAGATATTTAGGTGCTCCCATATTCGGTGCGTAGACATTTATGATTGTTAGTTCTTCCTGATGGATGGACCCTGTAATTATTATGTAGTGCCCTTCTTCATCTCTTGTGATTGTCTTTAATTTAAAGTCCAGTTTGTCTGATATAAGTATCGCTACTCCGGCTTTCTTTTGATTTCCTGTAGCATGATATATATTTCTCCATCCCCTTACTTTTAATCTGAAGGTATCTTCCCGTCTAAAATGAGTTTCTTGTAGACAGCATATTGATGGATTTTGTTTTTTAATCCATTCTGCTACCCTATGTCTTTTGATTGGAGCATTCAGCCCATTTACATTCAGTGTTATTATTGAAATATGTGGGTTTAGAGTCTTTGTATCTTTTGTAGGGTTCATGTTTGTGGTGGTGTCTCTGGTATCTTTGTTCCTTGCAACCTTTCCTTCAGAGCATCCCCCTCAGGATTTCTTGTAGGGCTGGCTTCGTGGTGACAAATTCTTTCAATTTCTGTTTATTTGGAAAGGTTTTTATCTCTCCTTCTATTTTGAATGACAGGCTTGCTGGATAGAGGATTCTTGGCTGCATATTTTTACTGTTCATCACATTGAAGATTTCCTGCCATTCCTTTCTAGCCTGCCAAGTTTCAGTAGATAGGTCTGTCACCACTCTGATAGGTTTCCCTTTGTATGTTAGGGCCCTTTTCTCCCTAGCTGCTTTCAAAATTCTCTCTTTGTCCTTGTATTTGGCCATTTTCACTATGATATGTCGTGCAGAAGATCGATTCAGGTTACGTCTGAGGGGAGTCCTCTGAGCCTCTTGTACTTCCACATTTACTTCCTTCCCCAGGTCGGGGAAGTTCTCTGCTATAATTTGTTCCAGGACTCCTTCAGCACCTTTCCCTCTCTCTTCCTCTTCTGGGATTCCTATGATACGGATATTGTTGCGTTTGACCGTATCGCTGAGCTCTCGAATTCTTCTTTCCTGTTCCTGGATCAGTTTGTCTCTTTTTTTGTCAGCTTCTTGTTTTTCTATAATGGTGTCTTCTAAATCACTTATTCTCCTTTCTGCCTCTTCAATCCGTGCATTGGAGGCCTCTAATTTATTATGGATCTCATTTATCGCATTTTTTAATTCTTCATGCCTATTTTTATTTTCCATTCTGTCTGTAGCCATAGTTTCTTTGATGTCCCCTATGTTTTTTTCAAGCCCAGCTATTAATTTTACCATTATTATTCTAAAATCTTGTTCAGTGATGCTGCTGATATCTGTTTTGAGCAGTTCATTAGCTGTCATTTCTTCTTGGAGTTTCTTTGGAGGAGAGGTCTTTCGTTTCGTCATTTTAGTTAGCTTTCCGGCTCTTGTTGGTTTTAAAGACCTATTATTCTCTCTGTTTCTATGAGCACTGCTATATCCAAGAAGGCTCTTTGACTTTCCAGGGCCTACCCTTTCAGAGAGTGTTTTTTGAATGGTATCCCCTGGTCTCTCTTGTTGGGACCTTGGTTATTTTATTTTCCTATTCGTAGTGATATTTGGGACTCTCCACCTTGTGCACTCTAGCTTGTTTCTTGAGGTAGCCCTGGAAAAGAAAACAGACAGACAAACACACAGGGAGCAGGAGCACACAAACGCACAGGCTAATTCAACTAACATGCAAAGCGAGAGGGAAAACGAAAAAGTTAAGAGAAAAGATGGAGGAGGGAGGGCGAATAATAGGGAGTATAAAATACATAAAAGGGTCAAAAAGGGGAAAGGAAAAGGAAAAAAGAAGAAAACCGATGGACAAAGAACGGTTTAAAGGATATAACTGGATTTCCCAGCTACAGTTAAATAGCCGGGTGTATGCAGTGCTCCTTGAAGAGCATAGAGAAAGAGAGAGAAAGCAGGGCGGGATGAGACAAAATTGAAAATAGAATGTACAGGCAGAAGGGATAAGAAGCTGTTTTCAAAGAGTTAAAGGGTAGAATATGGTTGGATAGGTGAGAGAAGGGTGCTGGAATTATCCAGAGAAACTATATAGTAATTACTCCTGAGAGAAAGAGATGAAAATGTCGGTATGTGTAGAATTTACATCTACAGAATGGACTCGTTGGGATTGTTTAAGCAAGCTGGCGACCAGAGTTAATCAGGTCAGTGTTCTGGGGAAAAAAGAGAGAAAAGGGAAAGAAGAAAAAGGAAAAAAAAAGGGGGGGGAGGAGGGCACCTCTCAGGCAGGGATGGGCGTGGCGTGATCCAATGCCTCAGGCGGGAGCTCTGCCTCGGCGGTTGTGGGGAGGAGAGTGACGGTGCTCCAGTCCCTTCTTGACCCAAGCGCTGCACCTCGCTTTTTTGGGCGTGTAAACTCCCCGTACCGGGGGCACAGCCGAAGTTGGTTGCACTCTTCAACCCAGGGCTATTCCAATCTCCAAATCCCCGTCCACGTGCCCCGCTGAAGTTGCCTTAGACACAGCTTCCCAGGCAGCCCCCTCATGCAATTCCAGGCCCCCTGCCGAGCTCTGGGGGCAGAGTCAGAATCGCTGCTTCCTTCTCTGGGTTGGGCTGGCGCGCATGCGCGGGGGCTTGCCTGCCGGGTGCTCTGAGCCCGAGCCTGCTGGAGTGAGGAGAACCGGGTCCCTCTATGGCTCGTCACCCGAAACACGAACTCACAGGCAAATTTCCCAGTTTTTAGCTCTTTTCCTTCCCTCTCGAGTCCAGCTAGCCAAGGGCGCGGACGCCCTGTGTCGCGCGGCTCTTTAAGGGGCCCCAGCCGCCCGGGAGCTACAATGGCGGCAGGCGCGCTGCCACTCTGAAGTCCAGCTGCCAGGAGCCCACACAAAGAAGCAGTCTGTGCGCTCAGCCCCATCCCCCCCCCCGCCCCCGCCGGGACCAGTTGGTGAGAGGGACCTGATGTGCAGGTATTTGGAAAGTATGGTCTTTCTATGCCCCGAGCGGAGGTTTTTCTCCCTGAGCGGAGGTTTTTCTGTTTTGGACTCTCTCCTTTTCCTCTCTCACTCCCCGTAGAGGCTGGAGGGGGATCACCTCCCACCCTGGAGTCTCCGATCCCAGCCCGATTTTATCTTCCCCAGTTTGCACTCACGTTAGACGGCTCTCTTAGTGGATTCTGCATCCTTTTTCTCCCAATCTCTCAGGTTTTATAAGGTTTCCAATGGCTTCAGATCTTTTCTGTGTGATGTATGGGCGCGAGTGCAAGTATGGAGCTCCTTACTTCTCTGCCATCTTGCCCCCTCCGAGTCTTAAGAGTTCTAATGAGGAAAATTGTGGAAGCCTTACTTCCTTCATGGAAGTGATGGAAGAACCAAATAAAGCAAAATGGTTATGCTTTGAAACACTTACTTCCTAAACCTAGAACAATGTGGGTTTCCTTCCTTTGTTACTTTCTTAAGTTTGCTCTTCTTTTCACTGTTTCCTCAGCTTTGTAGTGATTTCTGGATAATATACTAGGTTACCTTAATTATTAATACTAAATTGTACATACTAGACAGTATATTATGTTTTCAGATGTAAAAAATTTTTATAAAAATAGTAAAAGATTTGTTGATGTTCTAAAGTCATTCTGGTTTGGTGGCAGCTAATATATGTTGGAATTTGTCATCAGCATTCAACTATTTTTCTATCAACAGGACATAGTAATATTGGCAATAAAAGCTAAAATTTATTAAACAATTATGAACCAGGAACTAACCTGAAATCTTTGTATATATTATATCACTTAACCTTTTCAGTAATGGTTAAGAAGTAGAATTAATTATTATCCATATTTTAAATATGAGGAAACTGCAGACTTAGAGGTTAAGGAACTTGGTCAAAGTCAAGTTCATACTAACTGTTGGGCAAGGCTTTGAATGCTGGTGTTCTGACTTCATGCTCTTAACCACCATTTTATGTTGGAAGAATAAAAATTTGGCAGAAAACTGAAACAATCAAGTATTCCCGGCATAAGAGAGAAGGTGAACCATGAGATGCATTTCAAGCATTGATCCTTCCACCCCCGAAGCATGACTGTATATTCAACACCCGGAATACTGCCTGGGAACAGAGTATATATATAACAAATACTTATGGACTTAATGATTGAAGAGCAGAGAGTTGGAGCATCTAGGAGCTTCAAGGAGATTGACATGCCTAGAACGTAGAATATCATGGATAAAATAGCAAGAAGTCAGTATGTGCTAATAATTATATAAAGATTTCTGGAAGAAATATTGTATGAAGCAAGTCCATTCACTCATTCACTCATGCTTTAAAAATTTATTGATCATCTGCCTTATATAAAATATTTAGGAATCAGATACATAACTAATGGAGCTACAATCTTTCCCTTGCAGAGATATGCTGCAAAAAAGGATTTATTATCACTTGGTGGTAAAGTTACAGAAAGACCTATGAGTTAATAGATTTCATAACTGAAATGTGCTTTTTTGCCCAGTCAGTAACAGTATCTTGTCATGAAGGAAGTGTTGATGAAATCAAAGTGTATAATAGAAAGGAAACACACAGTAATAAACAACTAGTAATGTTTTCTGTGTGTCTAAAACAACACTCCAATTTCATGTTTGGGACTAGATATTAGGTAGAAAGCAATCCATACTTAACAAAAATACAAAAAAGAAAGAAGTGGAACAAAATAAAGTGAGATTTATGTTAATAAAAGTGAAAGTGATTTACATTGTCACAAATATTCTCTGTTTTATCGGCTAATTATTAACTTGTGGATTACAGTGAATAAACCATCACTGGAACTTCTCTAGCCTTTAAACTTCTGTTTATCAACGTAATACCTCCACTAAATGGTCATAGAGATGAGCTTCCTGGGAGGCAGGTTGTGACACAGAGTTTAGTTTATGGGTTATTACTGAACACCATTGGGATTAACCCTTGTGGAAGGAACAGAAGTAGTAGCAATATGTAGAAGTGAAGCCTCAATGACAATATCACTTGACTCCCAGAAGTTAGAACAGCCCTGAAGAGTTCTCGGTTCCAAGTTGGGTTGAGATGGCCAACCTAAACTTCAGGATCAGCCAGTCATTAAATGTGGCTGCCTGGGAAGTTGCATGACTTTGGCAGGAATGGCTTTCTGCACCTGAGACAACTACTGAAAGGGTTGATGGCCAAAGGCAGTCTGCGAACTGCATTCCCAGGGCAACAAGTTTGTCACTGAAGGGACCATGTCGCAGTTTCAGCCACAGTGGCCTCTTAGCACAAAGAGCATTTCAGGGAAAGGAACAGTCTCCTCCATGACTCCCCACCCCCATTACTAATCCTATTTATTAGCCATAGGCAACCTTGTTCTACTATTTGTTTTGGTATTTCTTATGTCTACTTCCACAGTTCTAGATGATATATTTTTACCTGTTTCTTCAGTCCTCGTCAGATTTCATGCACTGAAGCATGGATTTGTGTTGGAGGGATAGACGTTTGCCAGAAAACAAGTATAATAAAATGTTCTAGGCAGAGGAGACAGGGTGAACAACAATGAGACACCTTTCAAGCATCAGGTTCCCCCTCTTGCTCTTGTGTGCATTACTGTGTCCTTGGCACCTGGCCTAGTGCCAGGCACAGAGTAGGTATTTAATAAACATCTATTGATCCCTTCTCTGACACATGAGAATCTGGCTCACTTTTTCTCCTCCTCCTTTCAAATATTTAAACTATTTTAATTTATTCTACTGATATCTTCTGCCATTCTAATGTTATGTTTACCCTTCTCTTTTTTGTGCTATGCTCTCAACTACCATCAGTGTCTCTTGGCTTCCCACTCACAAGGTAGGGACTCCAATGTCCCTATCCTTTCTTTCCCCTTTCCCTACTTTTGCCTTTCATGATCAATCACCTATAGCTTTACTTTGTTAAATGTGTTGATATTCATATTCTTTTTCTGAAACCATAACCATATTATCTATGCTTTTCCTCCCCTGCCTGACTTTCTAAATCAAACATAGTAATGGCTACAGACCTCTCAAATAAAATGAACCTTTTGAAAATTTCTAGCTTAAGACCACCATTTTGACATCTGTCAGCTGATGGCTGGGGTCTGTGGCCTGAAGTCATCCTATATGTTTGTCTTATTTGGCTCATGTAATATTTTATACTTTTGAGCTGACATTTAAAACCTGGATAATTTGGGGTTTACTCTAAAAGTGAAGAATCAATGAGCAGCATTTATATTGTTTGTTCTTTTCAAGTAGTATGCTAGGATGACATTTCTATAGGAATAGTGTTACCAAAATTGTATTTTTCTTAGGATAAGTGTTTTTTGCTTCTGGAGTTTGACATTATACTACCTAATGTGAGAAGTTCTCCTTTTTCCAGAATTTTCTTCTCCTGAAGATCCCCTATGTTCCTGCTCTAGTCTGGATTGGATGCTCTGTGGTTTGGGCTGCGTTTGAGTATATTCTCTTATTCTGGAACTCCTGCGACTTGGAGGCTGTATCTCTTGAATAGGTCTTTTATATACCTCCTTCTATTCATATTTCCTGTCCATATTTCTTCTCTACATTTCAACATATTTTATGCTGTTTAAGTTTAGCAATTTTAACATAAATCTCTAAGAATGCTTTCACATTCTCCAGTTGACATTTTTCCCAAGAATCCTAGCTTTAGTTAATCTCCCTAATCATGTTAGAGGCGTCTCTTCTGCTTCCTAAGTGACGTGAAATCTCTTATTTTGGTCATCATTCTCTTTTATGTTGGTTCTCCTCTCATGCCTCATGATCTTTGGTTGTCCTTAATGATGATTTGATGAAGGAATGGGTAGGTGGTGTGGGGGTTTCTTGCTATTGTGTAAATAGGTGTGGGTTCCTTTCCGGTCTCTGCTGTGATTGGTATTCTGATTGTGAGCTCCTTGTGGGATAAAGCATGAAGTGTTAATGTTCACAGGCTCCTCCTGGGGTTGAGTTTGGGGGATATGATCCAGTTGCACCTTCTTCTATTGAGTCATAAATTTTACCACCGAATGGAAAACAAGGAACTATTCCCTAGACTCACCAGTGGCCAAGTTTCTGGGAGCAAAGTAGGTTCTGCACACTAGAGAAAAGACCTTCTCTCTATTGTCTTTTGGCCATTTTCTGCTGGCAGTAAAGGTGTTGAGGCTCTCATCTCACTCTGCAAGAGTGTTTCAGGCTCTCATCTCCAGCTTTCTGGAGCTTGTCAGAATATGCAGCAGCTCTTTCCTGGTTCCTGTTTTCTGATCTGTATGTTCATGAGCTCAATAGTTTTCATAGTTTTGCTTTTTGTAGACATAGCTGCTATTCTTATCGATCAGTTCTGTGCTATTGTGAGGCTCATATCTGAAAGCTGATTGTAGATCTTGCTATTCTATAATTTCTATTGACTTTATAATCACCTAATTTCCTTTATTTAACCTCCCCCACCCCCAACACGCACAAAGCCAACCCAGAATCGTTTCTATTCCCTGTACTGGTTCCAGACAGAATGAACAAGCGGGAAATTGGGGATCAGGCTATAGATCCTCAGATGTCAGATCAAGAAGAATATTATTCTAGGGAGCAGGTATATACACTAGCTTTTTTGATAACTTTTTAAGTGAGGAGCCATTTAAGATTGGGATGAGAATGGGCTAAGTGCTAGAGGCCTATGTCCTGAGTTGGGATGGAGGAGAAGAATGAGGGGATATCTGCCCCTCATTGTTGTTCTGTACACATATCTTCACTTAATTCTGCTATTTTCAGATTCATATCACGCCTTAATCCCCCATTGCATCTGCTGCTTTGGGGTTTCGACAGACAAATGGAGCAACTCTGGCCCTGTGGTTTCTATCTAATGTATTCTCGCTCCTGTTTTTATCAAGAGGAATGCTTCAGTATGCTGTCTGTCTTCCAGAAATTTGTTAAATTTCTTGGCCTACCAGTGATACCCTATACCCATATTCCTGTTGATTATTTCCATACTTGTATTTTATTAGACTCTCTGGGGAAAATGCTTGTTCTCAATCTGGATCTTTAGCCAGTGTCTTACCTGAATTACCTGGCTCACCAGTTTTAGAAGCAGAAGTTGAAACAAATGCTTTATATTATAAAAGTGTTATAGCTGGCCATTTATTATTATTAAGGACTTTTGTGTGCATTTTGTAATAGTTACAAAGTTTAAAAGCAATTTTTTGAACTTAAACTTTTTTTCCTGTTAGAAGAAAATGTCTTAAATGTTTGAATGTTCTATTAGTGACAGCCAAGCAAACATCATCACACTATTTAAATCTAGTCATCAAAAATGGAAAAAGCATAAAAATTTGAGCTAAAAGAAAACTTGCATGTAAATTTTAATGTTTATAAATACTTATAACTTTGGAAAGTAGGTCATGTCACCTAATCTGTCTGGGCTTCAGCTTTTAAGAAAAAAAAATTTTTTTTAGAGTTTTTATTTATTTCTGAGAGAGAGAAACAGCATGAACAGGGGAGAGTCAGAGAAAGAGAGACACACACAGAATCTGAAGCAGGCTCCAGGCTCTCAGCTAGCTTTCAGCACAGAGCCCGACGCGGAGCTCAAACCCACCAACCTTGAGATCGTGATCTGAGCCAAAGTCGAATGCTTAACTGACTGAGCCACCCAGGCACCCCTGGGCTTCAGCTTTTTAAATTTGTCAAATGTGGCTAAACATATTTGCTATGCAGTAGTCAAGTGAGAACTAAATATTATGAGGTAGACAAATGAAGATGACTATACGGTGTGCCTACCGTATAGTATTTGTTCAACAACAACAAAAAAAGCTTTTCCTTGGATAATTAAAAAAAACTCCCACAATTGAGTTCCTTTAATGTTACCGCATGAACTTAAAGATTTCAGTGAAGCATAAGGAAAAGCAAGTATACAGAAACTTCTGCACACAACTGTAAAGAGAGCAAAATTCCTTGTTTTGACCCCAACATCAACAGATAATTTGTACAGAAGATAATATGGTTTAATATCTTTAAATATGCTCAGTAATAAAAATCCTGGATTAAGAGTTCTGAGGTACAGAGAGGGGGCAAGATGGCAGAGAAGTAGGGAGCTCCGTACATTGCACTCGCCCCCATATCTCACATGGAAAAGATCTGAAGCCATAGGAACCTTACATAACCCAAGAGATTGGGAGAAAAAGGATGCAGAATCCACTGAGAAAGCCTTCTAACGTGAGTGTGAACTGGGGAAGATAAAATCAGGCCAGGACCTGAGACACAAAGGGACAGGGGCGATCCCCCTCTGCGGGGAGTGAGAGGGGAAAGAGAGAGGCAGAAACTACTCAAGACATGGTCCCTGTCGCTGGGAAACAGAAAAACCTCCACTCGGGGCACAGAAGGACCGTGCACACAAAATCCCTGCGCACCAACTCATCCTGGAGGGGCTGTGCGCAGACCACTCCTTTGTGCTCCTGGCTGGCTGGACCCCTAGAGGAGCGGAGTGCCGACCGTGTCATTGTGCTTCTGACACAGCTGGACCCCTAGAGGAGCCGCGCGTGCACCGGGTATCCGCGATCCTGGCTTGACTGGATCCCTAGAGGGGAGGTGAAGGGCTTAAAACTGGGAGATTTGCCCAAGAGTTCGTGTTTCCAGTGACGAGACACAGAGGGACCTGGTTTCCCGCTCTCCAGTGAACCCAGGGCACCCCCCAGGCAAACCCCCGTCCTTGCTCGCCAACCCGACCTGGAGGAGAAGGGAGCAGTGATTCTGGCTCATTTAATGAAGCCAACATCACTCTGATTCCCAAGCCAGACAGAGATCCAGCAAAAAAAAAAAAAAAGAGAGAACTACAGGTGATGAATACGGATGCAAAAATTCTCAACAAGATCCTTGCAAATCGAATCCAGCAGCATATAAAAGGGAGCAGTGATTCTGGCTCATTTAATGAAGCCAACATCACTCTGATTCCCAAGCCAGACAGAGATCCAGCAAAAAAAAAAAAAAAAGAGAGAACTACAGGCCAATATCCTTGATGAATACGGATGCAAAAATCCTCAACAAGAGACTTGTAAATCGAATCCAACAGCACATAAAAAGAATTATCCACCAAAATCAAGTGGGATTCATTGGTAGGTTACAGGGCTGGTTCCATATTCGAAAATCAATCAATATGATACATCACATCAACAAAAGAAAAGATAAAAACCATATGATCCTGTCAATAGATGCAGAAAAAGCATTTGACAAAATACAGCATCGCTTCTTAATAAAGATCCTCGAGAAAGTCGGGATAGAAGGAATCTACTTAAACATCGTAAAAGCCATCTATGAGAAGCCCTCAGCTAACATCATCCTCAACGGGGAAACACTGAGAGCTTCCCCACTGAGATGAGGAACACGACAGGGATGTCCACTCTCACCACTGCTGTTTAACAGAGTGCTGGAAGTCCTAGCATCAGCCATCAGACAACAAAAGGAAATAAAAGGCATCGGAATTGGCAAAGAAGAAGTCAAACTTTCACTTTTCTCGGACGACATGATACTCTACATAGACAACCCAACAGACTTAACCAGAAGACTACTAGAACTGATCCATGAATCCTACTACAACTGAACCCAAAGTTGCAGGGTACAAAATCAACATCCGGGAAATCGGTTGCATTTTTATACACCAACAATGAAGCAACAGAAAGAGAAATCAAGAAACTGATCCCATTCACAATTGCACAAAAAACCATAAAATACCTCGGAATAAACCTAACCAAGGATACAAGAGATCTGTATGATGAAACTATAGAAAACTTATGAAGGAAATTGAAGAAGACACAAAGAAATAGAAAAATATTCCATGCTCATGGATCGGAAGAATAATATAGTTAAAATGTCATTACTACCCAAAGCACTCTACACATTCAATGCAATCCCAATCAAAATTGCACCAGCATACTTCTCAAAACTAGAACAAACTATCCTAAAATTTGTGTGGAACCACAAAAGACCCCGAATAGCCAAAGTAATACTGAAAAATAAAACCAAAACGGGAGGTATCACCATCCCAGACTTCAGCCTCTACTACAAAGCTGTCATCATCAAGATAGTATGGCATTGGCACAAAAATAGACACATAGGCCAATGGAACAGAATTGAGAACTCAGAATTGGACCCAAAGGTATACAGCAACTGATCTTTGACAAAGCAGGAAAGAATATCCAATGGAAAAAAGACAGCCCCTTTAACAGATGGTGTTGGGAGAACTGGACAGCAACATGCAGAAGAATGAAATTAGATCATTTTCTCACACCATGCACAAAAATAAACTCAAAATGGATAAAGGACCTGAACGTGAGACAGGAAACTATCAACACCCTAGAGGAGAAAGCAGGAAACAACCTCCTTGACCTCCACCGCAGCAACTTCTTACTTGACACATCCCCAAAAGCAAGGGAATCAAGAGCAAAAATAAACTGTTGGGACCTCATCAAGATTAAAAGCTTCTGCACAGCCAAGGAAACAACCCAGAAAATTAATAGGCAACCAACGGAATGGGAAAAGATAGTTGCAAATGACATATCAGACAAAGGGTTAATATCCAAAATCTATAAGGAACTCACCAAACTCCAGGGCCGAGAAACAAACAACCCAGTGAAGAAATGGGCAGAAGATATGAACAGACATTTCTCCAAAGAGGACATCCAGATGGCCAACAGCCACATGAAACGATGCTCAGCATCCCTCCTCATCAGGGAAATATAAATCAAAACCACACTGAGATACCACTTCATGCCAGTCAGAGTGGCTTAAATGAGTTAATCAGAGAACTCTAGATGCTGGCGAGGATGTGGAGAAATGGGCACCCTCCTACACTGTTGGTGGGAATGTAAACTGGTACAGCCCCTCTGGAAAACAGTGTTGAGGTTCCTCAAAAAACTGACAATAGAACTCCCCTATGACCCAGCAATAGTACTGCTAGGAGTTTACCCAAAGGATATAGGAGTGCTGATGCATAGCAGCACATGGACCCCAATGTTCATAGCAGCACTCTCAACAATAGCCAAAACATGGAAAGAGCCTAAGTGTCCATCAACGGACGAATGGACCAAGAAGATGTGGTTTATCTATATGATAGAATACTGCATGGCAATGAGAAAGAATGAAATCTGGCCATGTGTAGCAATATGGATGGACCTTGAAGGTGTTATGCTGAGCGAAATAAGTCAGGCAGAGAAGGACAAATACCATATATTTGCACGTTTAGGAGGATTAGGAGGAACTTAACAGAGGACCATGGGGGAGAAGAATGGGGGAATGGTGGGGGAGAGGGAGAGAGACAAACCATGAGGGACTCTTGAATGATGAGAACAAACAGGACTGATGGGTGTGGGGGGGAGGGGGGGAGATGGACATGGAGGAGGGCACTTGTGGGGATGAGCACTGGGTGTTATATGGAAACCAACTTGACAGTAAACTATTTGTAAAATAAATAAATAAAGTGGATTAGCCCTTCAAAATAAACAAACAAACAAGCAAACAAAACATTAAAAAAATAACCAAAAAAAGTTATGAGGTACATAATTCAACCCCCCTTCCAGAATTTTTAAAAAGAATATAGTCAATAAAGCAAATGAAATATATTGAATCTCAAAGACCTATCTAGTTTATCTTCTGATTCTTTACCTTGAACACTAATTCATCTTTTGCAGCTTCTGAAACCATGTAAATATTCCTAATTTTGGAGATAAAATTGAGGAAACAGTTGTATAGTCAAATCTCCTGGTCCTTCATCAAGGTGACCCTCATAATTTCTGTGTGTGTGTATTTTTAAAAATCTTTTGGTAATATATAATGATAAATAAGAGCTCTGTATGGTAACTGATAGTAGCTAGATTTATTTTGGCAACCACTTCATGATGTGTTTAAATGTTGAATCACCATGTTGTACACCTGAAATTAATATAATATTGTGTCAACTACACTTTGATAAAAAAATAATGTGCAAAGTAAAAAAAAAATCTTTTTGAATGTTTCTCTGTGGGAAAATGGCCCTGCAAGTCATTATCAGCATATTATGATTAGAGTGATTTAGAGATTATTTTTAAATGGTCATCATGACCTGGCCACTTAAATGTTGGCTTTCAGTACTATTAAGCTTTGTGTTTCTAAGCACAGTGAAATGTTCAGCTCTCCCAAAATAGACCTCTGTCCCTCTGATTGGATTTTAGGATTAAATAAGCCAAAGAATATGAAGTCCCAAAGTAGCAACCTAGTGGGGAATTTGTCTAATGAAGAATGGCCCTGGTTTAGATGGTGAGGAGATTTGGGACAAGACCTTAGTCAGGGTGTGTTGTTATGAGATCATTTCTTTTTTGGTTCATGAGATGTTTAAGACACAAATTCATTCTTTTGACTTCTCTCTTTAAGTACACAAACAATTTGAGAGGACTAAATAGGTAAATCACAGGCCAGAGAGATAATTGATCACATATGCTTCCTGTTTTATCTGTTCAAATGAAATCACCTGATCCATGAAGAGACTGCAAATTTTGAGAGAGAAGGACTATATGTTTCCTTCAAGAGATTAAGGATCAGAATGATAATGGATTTCTCAGCAATGCTAGAACTGGACGATGGTCTTGAAAATTTCCAGTGAATATTATTTCCCATCTAGGATTCTATCGTATCAGTCAGATGCAAGAGTAAAAATAGGAAATTTCAGACATGCAAGATAGGTGAAAAAAGTATCTTACATGTATCCTTTTCTAGGAAACTACTGCAGTATATGCTCTTCCCAAAGCAGGGAGTAAACTGAGAAAAAAAAAAATATGCAGGATCCGATAAATGAAAGATCTAGGACAAGGAGAGCTGAAGGGAATCTCAGGGTGGGAATGAAGAAATATATAAAAATAACTGCAGAGCAACTTGACCAGACTGAGCAAGTCAGAGCTGCCTGGGAGAAATATCTCTGTGAAGATGGAATTGTTAGGGTTTCTGATGGGTTTAGATGTGTTGGGTGAAGATTTAGGTAATTGAGGCATTATGTTTAGGACTAATAGTGGTAAATACATAGATTATTGGGCCAATAATATTTTGTGCAAGAAAGGAAAAAAAGGTATACTACATAGATCAGTCATGAATAGCATTTACCTAATTTGTAATAAATACCACAATGACTCAAGAAATGATATACATCAAAATGTCATATTTTGATTTCTTATTGGGTCAGACTTTACTAATGGTTTGTAAAGTTCTGAGCATACTTTCATCTTTGTGTGTAAAACAATGTTTTCGTCACTAATGATTCATAAGTTACTTTTCAAATTTTGGACATGAGTTTTAGAGATACCAAGTTAATGACAAATTTTTCCAGAATCTGGGTGACATATTCAACCTGGAAATTATAAGTTCAAATATGGATGTTTAATAAAAGGTTTATAATAATTTAAGAAATCTATTTTAAGTGGATAGTCAAAAATAAAAACTAGGGCCACCTGGGTGGCTCAGTTCGTTGAGCTTCCAACTCTTGGTTTCGGCTCAGATCTTGATCCCAGGATCTTGGGATTGAGCCTTGCATCTGGCTCCATGCTGAATGTGGAGCCTGCTTAAAAGTCTCTCTCTCTCTCTCTCTCTCTCTCTCTCTCCCTCTCTCTCTCTCTCTCTCTCTCTCCCTCTATCCTTCTCCCCTGATTGTGCATGCAGAAAGAGAGAGAGAGAGAGAGAAAGAAAGAAAGAGCGAGCAAGCTAATGCATGCTTCTATTATATATCTTTATCAAAATGACTTTTCTTTTAAAATAGTCATTCGATTTCCATTTTGCATGTATATATATATATATATATATATGTTCTTTGCTATATCAGATAGGATAAAATATTGCAAATAATTTTCATTAAGGCACTAATTTAAAGAGAAAGTACTATATTGGAATGCTGTACTGGCTAGCAAATTAAATAATAGCAACTATTTTTATATATTTATTATACATATAATATATATTACTAAATCATCTAATCATTAAACACAAAGCAGCTACTATAAGAAAGTTATTTTTTTCTTATATTTTCTAACTATATTTTTTTTGGTTACTCTACCTATTTGTAAATGTAGTAAATTAAAGCAATATAAAAAAGTGAATTCAGAGTTTCGGGGTACCATAATTGAGTTCTAAATCTAAGTGGTTTGACTGTTGTCATTTTAGGTAAAAGACTATATTGGTTGACTTTTTAAAAAAGAGCTTTCATTTTTGAAAAATGAAGTGCTGTATAGGTTTTTAAGGCAAATTTTAAGAGAGCATTTACCAGGGTATATGCAAAGACGATAATTATACACCTAATGCCACTTGAACTAAAGGAAATCAAAGGAAAGTGTGTGCATTTTCTTCCTTTAAGGGCTCATCTGTGGTAAAATGTGTAGCTTTCCCAAAACAAAAGCAGTGAGAGTATGGAAGAAAAGTACCATGTTTATTGTTGAAATGCACATTTCCAATGGTTATGTCCTAGGAAAATCCAAAGGCTGTAACGCATTTGGTGGAGGTCTATGTGTGTGTGTGTTTGGGGGGGCGGGTTGAAGTGGAGGTTGTTTTGTTTTAACTTTTAACTTTTTTAAATTTTAATTTATTTCATTACTGTCCTGCAGTAAGAACAAATGGTAGCTCAGCAGGAGGCAATGCCTATATACCACATCAGGTATATTTTGGGTATTTGAAAGCTGTAAATTTTCTCTTCTCTTGGCTAGTTTCAGCTTCATGGCTGTCTTGCTGTGTGAAACTGGACAAGTCATTTAATTCTTGCTGACCTTATTCCTCCATGTTGAAAATGGCAATTACAAAACACTATAGCATTTTATCTATGCGTACATTATGTTGTTCCATATAGAAATGTTCTTGTTGATGATACTTCCTCCAGGTTTGTAAGTGTTCAGTGAGTGATGTATAATCTAGTACTTTGCTTAGTGAATGTCGCTCATACCTATGATGTTCCCATTAACATGCTACTGATTCTACCCCTCAGGTTGTGTGAAATTTACACTCAGACAGAGCCACCATACCTATGGTTACTGTTTGCCAGTATAGTCTATTAGTAGCATTTTTACAAAAGTTCTAGCAGCCATATTAATGAGATCAAGCGATTCATTTGTGATCTTTAAGCTCATGCAAAAATATAAATTTTCTCCATTGGCCACATTTAGGATAGTCTTATTTAGTGCATCACTCAAGAGATGAGTGCTATCACATTATGGTCTTTTGGTCTTACATTAATATCTCTAAGGGATTTTGTAATTTTGAATCTTTCTGATGCAGAAAATCACATTGGCCTATGTGTATATTAGATGGAAATCCATTGACTATTTTCAGACAATATTAAATTACTGACATATAGAAGAACACAATACCGGCATGATTGATACACCACATTCATGCTTTGCTTATGACTATTCACTTAAGCATGTATTTTTTAACTACCAGGAAGTGAATCATTAATATTAATATTGTATATACATTATTATAGTAGAATTATCATTTTCCCATTGAATAAGTAAGTCAGATGCATGAAAAACTTGTCATGGGTTTGATTTTCTATAATGTCACAGGTAGAGCCTGAGTTATTACTGAGGCTAATATTATTTTACACTTCTGTACCAGGTGGTAATATGCTCAGCACTTGGCGAGCCACTGGGAGTGAAATTTGACCTATCAAGAAATCATAGTATGACAGGTTGATGTATGTGTTTTTCCCCCAAGGTCTGTCAGAGGTTGCATCTATGTCAGGTAATTATCTTTTCCATAGAAAAGTAGCGATTGCCTTATAACCTCTTTTAAGTTTCTGGAAACACTAGTAACATTTAGTTAATGTATAAGTCTTAGTGTCTTGTCATTACTACTAACTTTTCATCATTTTAGTCATGTAACAACTATCAGACATGACTCTGGAATAGGAATACTGTCTTGTGTTAAAAATATCCTTTTTGGGGGGGAAATTTATTTGCCATGTATAGCCCCCTAACAAAGAAGCAAGCACTGTGAAAATATTCTTTGATTGCTGTAAGCATCAGACTTCTATCTACTGTTTTCAGGTAGAGAGTCGTTCAGGTACATCAATAATAGGCTCGATTATGTATATTGAGAATTTATTAAGAGAAAAAAATTGTAGTTGAGAGTGAACAAGTATTGAGGAATAAGCCCATGTTACCTTCATTATTCACTGATATGTATGAAAACATATGCAATAAACTGTGAATCTTATAGGATGCCTTCTGACACCAGTACCCATTCTGCCAATCTCTATCTTTTGACTAGAATGTGTAATCCATTTCATTTAAAGTAATTACTGATAAGAGAAGACATCTGTAAATTTTTTTATTTGACTTCTATATGCCCCGTATTTTTGTTCCTCATTTTTTGTATTCCTGTCTTCTTGTGTTTTTAGTTGATTTGTTGTAGTGCAGTGATTAAATTCCTTTCTCATTTCCTTTTGTGTATATTCTCTGACTGTTTTCTTTGTGATTATCATGGGAATGACATTTAACATCCTAAAGTTATAACATCTTAAATTGAATTTAAACCAGCTTGACATCAACAACATGCAAAACCTCTGCTCTTTTCCAGCTCCATTCCTACACCTTTCAGTTGTCCATGTCACAAAATTATAACTTTATAGGTTGTGTGCCCCAAAACATAAACCAACAATCTTTTTAAATGTAGTAGCCTTAAATAAGTAGAAAACAAAGTGTGGAGTTACAAATCAAAGTTCAAATAATACTACAGTTTTAGACTAATAAAAATATTTTAGTCTCTTAAATCATGTAGAAAAAGGTAGTATTACTAACCATTTTTATAATAATACTATCTTTTATAATTGCCCACTCATTTACTTTTAAAAATATTTAAATCAGAGTTAGTTTAAACATAGTGTAATAATGGTTTCAGGAGTAGAATTTAGTGATTCATCACTTACATATAGTTCCCAGCATTCATTCCAGCAAATGACCTCTTTAGTACCTACCATTCATTCAGCCCATCCCCTCACCCATATCCCCTCTGGCAACCCTTAGTTTGTTCTCTGTATTAAGAGTCTCTTATGGTTTGCCTTCCTCTCTACTGCTATTTTATTTTTCCTTCCCTTCCCCGATGTTCGTCTGTTTTGTTTCTTAAATTCAACATATGAATGAGATTGGATGATATTTGTATTTTTCTGACTTACTTTGCATAGCATAATGCACTCTAGTTACATCCATGTTGTTGTAAATGGTATGATTTCATTCTTTTTGATCCTTAATTAATATTCCATTGTATATATACCATATCTTCTTTATCCATTCATCAGTTGATGGCCATTTGGGCTTTTTCCATACTTTGGCTCTTGTTAATAGTTCTACTATAAACATTGGGGTGCATATACCACTATGACTCAGCATTTTTGTATCCTTTGGATAAATATGTAATAGTGCAATTGCTGTGGAGGATATTTCTATTTTTAATTTTTTGAAGAACCTCCAAATTGTTTTCCAGAGTTCCTGTACCAGTTTGCATTCCCACTAACAGTGTAAAAGGGATCCCTTTCTCTTTATCCTTGCCAACATCTGTCATTTCCTGAGTTGCTCATTTTAGCCTCACAGGAGTGAGGTGGTATCTCATGGTTTTGATTTGTATTTCCCTGATGGTGAGTGTTGTTGAGCATCTTTTCATGTGTCTTCAGCCATCGGAATGTCTTCTCTGGAAAAGTGTCTGTTTATGTCTTTTGCCCATTTCTTCACTGGATTATTTGTTTTTTTGTTATTGAGTTTGATAAGTTCTTAATGTGTTTTGGATACTAATCCTTTATCTGATATGTCATTTGCAAATATGTTAAACCATAAAATACCTAGGAATAAACCCAAAAGACCAAAAGGTTATAACCAAAGATAAAAGACCTATACGCTGAAAACTATAGAAAGCTTGTGAAAGAAATTGAAGAAGACACAAAAACATGGAAAAACATTCCATACTCATGGATTGGAAAGACAAATATTGTTAAAATGTCCATACTACCCAAAGCAATCTATACATTCAGTGCAATCCTTATCAAAAGAACCCAGGCATTTTCACAGAGCTAGAACAAATAATTCTAAAATTTGTATAGAACCACAAAAGACCCTGAATAGCCAAAGTCATGTTGAAAAAGAAAACCAAAGCAGGAGACATCACAATTTCAGATTTCAAGCTGTTACAAAGCTGTAATCATCAAGAAAATATGGTACTAGCACAAAAAGAAACACATATATCAGTGCAACAGAATAGAGAACCCAGAAACGGGCCCACAAATGTACGGCCAACTAACTTGACAAAGCAGAAAAGAATATTCAATGGAAAAAAGACAGTCTCTTCAGCAAATGGTACTGGGAAAAGTGGACAACGACATGCAGAAGAATTAATCTGGACCACTTTTTTACATGATACACAAAAATAAACTCAAAATTGTTGAAAGACCTAAACATAAGACAAAAAACCATCAAAATCTTAGAGGAGAAAATAGGCAAAAACCTCTTTGGCCTAGGCTTCAGCACCTTCTTACTAGACATGTCTCTAGATGCAAGGGAAATAAAAGTAAAAATGAACTATTGGGACCTCTTCAAGATAAAAACTTCCTCACACTGAAGGAGACAATCAACAAAACTAAAAGGCAGCCTATGGAATGGAAGGAGATATTTACTTTTTTAAAAATTTATTTACTTTGAGACAGAGAGCGCATGGGAGGGGGAGAGAGACAGAGAGAGAGAGAATCCCAAGCAGGCTCCACAGTGTCAGTGCAGAGCCCGACATGGGCCTCTATCTCATGATCATGAGATCATCTGAGTCTAAATTAAGAGCCAGACAATTAACCAACTGAGCCATCCAGGCACCCCCTCCCCTACTTATTTACTTTTATTGAGATTTTTATTTTTTCTTATAGCTTTGAATTACTGTCTAGTGTCCTTTCATTTCACCCTGCAGGACTTCCTTGAGTATTTCTTGCAGTTCAGATATTTCATAATGGATTTCCTCAGCTTTTGTTTATCTGGAAATATCTTAACTTCACCATCACTCTTGGAGGACAGTTTTGCTTGATATAGGATTCTTGGTGGACAGCTTTTCTCTTTTAGCAGTTTGATTATATCTGCCCACTGCCTTCTGGCCTCCAAAGCTTCTGATGAGAAATTTGATTATAAACTTATTGAAGATCTCATATATGTGCTCACTCTGGATCCCACAACCTATGTGCTGGCTGCTTTAGGAACTTGTGTGCCTACCATGGGGTTAGGGGGTGGAATGGGTTCCTGCTATTGTGCTAACAACTGAAACTGCATTTCATATTCGTCTTCCTTTGAAAGTTGCAACCTTCAGTAGCCTCTAGAGTTCCTAAATAGGTATATTAGATTCTGCCAGTATAAGTGTTACCTGAGTTGGGAAGACAGATTCCTGGTACTTCCTATTTAATATCTGCTCAGAGTCCTGTCACACTCAGTTCTCTTTCCTAGCTTTTTATTTCATCTCCAAGGTTCTTTATGAGTCAAGTAGTTTTTAATTATGTCCTGACCATCATGAATTTCAGGTTGTGGAGTATCTGGATTTTGTTATATTTCTAAGAAGTGTGTTGATGACTTCTTTTAGTAGGTAATTTGGTTGGAGTCAAATTGCAAACTCTGCCGCTTGGCTGAACATTTACATTCAGTTATTTTTCTTTTATACTTAGTCATACTACTTTGAGTTTTCCCAGTGCATGTATAGTTCAGGGGTCAGTCAAACCTATGGACAGGTACTTAAGCAGAATCTGTGACTCATATCTGGCTTTCTTATTTTCTTGATTTTATCTTCATTTTTAAATACCTGTGCTTTCCCTGAATTTTCTCTCATCTCCTGGTGTAGAACAACTGTGGGTTTTCTCTTGAAATTTTGGCCACCTTTATGGTGCCAACTCCAGTCTGCACTCAGGATAAAAGCCATAATAATTGAAAACTTACTCCTTTCTCATCCCTTCTGGTTCTGTAGAAACTTAGACATTCCAGAAGCTTTATTTTACAGTATGTTCTAAAATTTTGTGACTTTAAAAAATATTTTAATATCATAGTTCAGAGTTTTACAATATCATTTCATTTTATATTCAAGTGCTGAATATTTAATGATGATTAAATCTTTCCAAAGACTCCTTCAAACACTTTCCAAAACTGGGTTTTTCCAAATTATATTCAGATACTGATAGAGTGATTTTACAACTTCCGAAATAGAATGCTTTTCACTTTGGGCATTCAAATTAACTCACTGTACAATTAACCTCTATTAGGATGCTAAATATTACAGAGCAAACTAAAAGTTTATGAAGCAGGTATATCAGTATTCAGAAGGCTTCATTGGGAATTTTGTCTCTGTAAAGACCAAAGATTTGTGATCAATGTTGGTGGTGACCTTAGCAGAAAAATCAAGGGAATAAATTATTGTGTCAAAATTACCTTTATAGGCAATGTTTTTGCTGTCATAGGGCAATCTATGCTTCCCTTTCTTCTTATAATTGTATCAGTTTCTCATTGTTAAAGAATTCCTCATCCCAAGCTACTCTATTATTTCTGGAATTTGTAGAAAGGTCAGTGAGTCTCAGGAGTTGTGATTACTTTTTCTAGCTGACATTTATTGATCTCATTACCTTCATGCTCATATTTCAAAAACTTTTTTTTTCATTCGGTTACCATTTGAAAGATGACAGAAATGCTGCAGTGCTCACTGTATTAGAACTGTATGTAATTAAAATTTGTACTCTGTGTTTCATCACAGTTTCACTGTCAGGACCAAAATATGTATTGTTTATAAATTATAATGTTATAATTCTAATATATAATGTGCATAAAATCAGTTCTGAATATATATGCTAACATATATTTTATTTATTTTCATATAAATGAATGTTGTAAAACCTTTGGGCATAAACCTTTTGCTTGTACTGAATGGTTCACTTGACTCTTTCAATGGCCAGTATTTAGTTTTAAATGACTGCTTTGAAAAGTTTACATTAATTTTTTTTTAACATTTACTCATTTTTGAGAGACAGAGACAGAACATGAGTGGGGCAGGGGCAGAGAGAGAGGAAGGGAGACACAGAATCCGAAGCAGCCTCCAGGCTCTGAGCTGTCAGCACAGAACCTAATGTGGGGCTTGAACTCCTGAACCGTGAGATTATGACCTGAGCTGAAGCTGGATGCTTAACTCACTCATCCACCCGGGCGCCCCAAGTTTAAATTTTTGCATAAGCAGTTATTTCTTATTAAAATCCTAAAGACAAAAGATAATAGATGTATTCATGAATAACGATGATTAAAGTTAGACATAAGCATAGTATACATTGACTTACTAACATTGAATCATAATTTGATTCATCAGATAAATATATATCTGTTTCTGAATCTTTAACTCCATACTTCTAGTCCAGTTTTACTTATCTACATAAAAAAAAACTTTAGAAGGATGGTGAAAATTATTTTTTATTAAAGCTCTATTTGTGTGGGGGTAGGTGTAGGGATAGTTTTCTCTTGTTTTTTATCTGCCACAATTGTACTTAGGAATCTGTCATTTCTATTTGCCAAGAGTTTACTTAACCAGAAATATTTAAGGATTCTATGAAAATCAAAAATAGACCCAGGCATTCATCTGTCATAATGAATCAGAAATCTAATCTATGAACTACTTTCTAGAGGTTACGTTTTAAATTGATTAATTTACAAAGGGCCATAGTTTACAAAAGCTAAAAAATTGTAGTTGATTGTTATGGCCAAAATCACTACTGGATAAACCTGCCAGTTTATGTATATGATCTTAGTCCTTTTTGCCACAAATATGACTTCTTTTAATTCATTCCTCAGGGTTACTAATTTCTTTATTCTTCTTAATGTGGAGGATGGGGTCCAAAGAAGCCTAGTCTGCCTCTCACTGCCGTTCATGGGTTTGAAGGACCTACTGAAACCCTTAATTTTAAATTTTACCCATGTTTCTAATAAAATTGCAATCTCTTGCTTGCTCACATCTATTGAAAGATCACTGATACACTGTATTCATCAGACAATCTCCAGTTGTCTGGAGTTAGATAATTTTGACTTCCCCATTAGGCACACACAAAGATATTCTGTATTGAAATCTCTACTGGCTATAATAGAATATGCTGATTCTAGGGGATAAGTGTCTTTTTTTAATGGACTTTTTAAGGGGTAGTATTTCTAGTATTTCCTGAAGAAAACATCTGTGCCTTTTCTTGTGAGCTACTAGTTTTATAATGTAATGACAAGCATGTTTTATAATATATATGGATAATTTGTGTAAAGTTCAGAAATTCTCCTTATAATATTTGAATTCATCTACATGGCACATAGCCTAATTAAAAACAGAAAAGCAAGGGTCACCTGGGTGGCTCAGTTAGTTGAGGATCTGACTTTGGCTCAGGTCATGATCTCGAGTTTGTGAGCTCAAGCCCTGCATTGGGCTATGTGCTGACAGTTCAGAGCATGGAGCTTGCTTCAAATTCTTTGTCTCCCTCTCTCTTTGCCCCTCCCCCACTTGCTCATGTGTGTGTGTGAGCGCTCGATCTCTGTCTCTCTGTCTCTGTCTCTCTCTCAAAAATAAACGTTTAAAAGAAAATCAGAGAAGCACTCTGTTGTTGTTTTTTTTTTTTAATGTTTTATTTCTGAGAGAGAGACAGCGTGAGCAGGGGAGGGTCAGAGAGAGAGGGAGACACAGAATCGGAAGCAGGCTTCAGGATCTGAGCTGCCAGCACAGAGCCCAACATGGGGCTCAAACCCACAAACTGTGAGATTGTGATCCAAGCCAATGTTGGCTGCCCAACTGACTGAGCCCCTACAATCATTTACTTTTAAAAGAGTACTCAGGCATTCTTTTTATGTTTGGGGATTTTATATAATGCCTTTTTTTATCCTAGAAATATGAGTTTTATTATACAAGTTTCAAAACATTTTATCTTCATGTAATACTTTTATGTTTGATATCTTTTATTGATCATCTTATTATAGTTCCCTACAACAAATGATGTGTATATATTCAAAATTAATTTTTAAAGTTTCTTATAAAAAGAATGATGTCTAATTACTAAGACATATCTTGATAATTTGTCAATACAATTTTTATTAGGTCTCATATGGTCAGAACAATATAAACATGTTAAGAGGCTGATAAATAATTATTAAATAAGACAAAATCGATCAGCCTTACATTTCTAAATGAGAGAGATTACACTTTCAATTCTATCTATGAATGAATAATTATAATTGTTAGAGAATCAGAGTTCAATCATGTCTGTTGGGTTTTGTTTTTATGAATGTAAAATCCTTTTCACATGTTTAAGTGGTTGTGAATGGGAATATTAATATTACTCAATTTCTCTGAGGTTCTTATAGAAATATGCCAAAAGTCACAAAAATTATTTTCAATAATATGTTACTGATTTTGCTGGGTAATCCATTAATTTTGTTGAAAGTAAAGAGTTTAATTTCAACTGACTTGCAAACCAAGTTGTTAAAGAGTCACTAAAGTCATTCACCAATGTTTCAATCAAACTGACTTCCCTTGATGCCTGGGATAGTTTTACTGGCTAGGGACACACTTCACTTCAAGATTCTAGATAATGTGAGAGGATCCTATCCACGGTGAAGTAGGAGAAAGGATTATGAAAAGGGAGTTGGGAATGAAGAATCAGCAAAACCTGTTCTTTTTCAGATAAGTATTGGAAAAGAATTCACAGAGAAGCTAAGGATCTAAAAGTATCAGTGTCAGTAAAGGAAACTAACCCTTTGGAAAAGTGTTTGTGTACCCTATGGCATATGTATGCCCAACCTAGTGTGCCGACCACAGCTGAAGGCCACACTGTGGACTTTGTAGTCCAGTTAAAATGAGTCAACGGGTAAGGTGTTTAATTTCAGTAAAACAACAAAAATCTTAATAAAAGTAGTCAGGTCCAAAATAAACCAAACGTCACAAGGGAATTTCACATTAATAGCAATCACACTGTGTATATTTTACATTCAATATTTTGTTAGTAATGTTCATCCAAACACTGACATAACTGTGTATCAGCCAGGGTCAAGTATACAATTAAGTCAAAGACATGTAGGTTCTGAATATATTTTACAAACTCAGGTTTTTCAGTATGGTTTAATAAGATAATGGGACAAATAGAAAGAAATTGGTGTCCCTTCAGGCTCTGACCTCAAGGTTGCTCTTACACGAAGGGCATAAATGAAATTAAGCAACAGTCATCATCAGGAATCCCTCTCCATGGTGCTTCTCATCTGTTCTTGCTACCACTAACCTCCATGATCCCTTAAGCACACAAATTCTATGAACCTTATCTGAGCAGTGGGTAGAAACTAAGGGGAAGGGTCACAGGGAAGAAGCCAAGACAAGATCTGTACCACTGCCAAAAAGCAGGAAGGCTGAGAGCACTTAAAAACTGCTCAACACTCCTCCCACAAAAGTCAAGTGTCCATTTCAAGACCATCATGTATTTGTCTACAGTTATCATTTCATACCAGACAGACAGTAAATTATGCACCTATAAAGTTAGATTTGAAATTTTATATTTTTATTAAATAGTATGGGTGATCACATGTTAAGTGTACTCTCTCCTCATTCCTATGTCATAGAAGAGAGGTAGGATTTCCTGGATAGGAAGTATGCCTTTGAAAAATACCTTAATAAAATATTAGAGTAAAATTACACTACACACCAAATAAAAATATCAATAGTTATTTCTTATTGGCAAAAGTACAAAAAATTTATTGAAGACCTATGAGAGTTTTTAAGTGTAACAAGACACAAATGTCCAAACACATTTAACTAATGTGGCTAAATAATCTTAACAAGACTGACCCAACTTAACAAGATGTACAGTTTTAACATACTCTACTTGAATATATTAAACTTTATTTATTCGTAAGATTGCCTTTGTGGACATTTAACTAAACCCAAATTACACAGCATTATATACTGAAGAGCATTTCAGAAGAAAACATTTAAAAATGGTTGAAAATTTATGAAAAGAAATACAATTTGAAATAAAATGAGATATCACATTTGCATTAAAAACTGACAGAAATTACAAATATTGATTTTATTTTCTTTTGGAGAGTATGGATTTTATCATAGGATTCATTTTTACTTGGATAAATTGACACAGAATTTTTGAAGTGCAATATGGCAGTATATGTTAAAATTTTTTAAATGTCATCAGTTTACTTTCTAGGAATTTATTCAAACAAAACATTCCCACAAGAGTGCAAAGATGAGTGTTCAAATATATATCGTGAAGTATTATTTGTACCAGGGAATACTGGGAATAGTTTAAATATATATCAGTGTAGGCTTTATTAAGTAAGTTATGATGCATCTTATAACATCTAGACAACTGTTAAAGAATATTTATTAATTCAGAAAAAAGTCCAACATACACAGTTATATTTTCCATTTAAGATACAGAAGAGCATTGGGTATGGTGGCAGCAGACTGCCTTGAATGCAGGTGACATGGGCAATAAAAAGGACGTGGGATTTCAGTACAACAGTAAAGCCAACTAAAAGTCAGCCTGCCTTTTATTATTACCATGAGCTGGCAATTTAAACAGCATCTGTCAAAAAATACTCCTCTCCTCTGGCATAGGTTACTCCTTTGTACACTGTGACCCCTGCCCTTGATGAACGGTGATACAGCAGGTCAGAGGAAGGAAGAGTAAGGAATGGGAGAGGAGAGGAAGAGGCAGAGAGAATATAAACAAGTAGTCAATTTGGGAGTGGCTCTTTATGTTTCAAATGTGGAATTGTATACATTTTTTGCTATATTTTGAAGAGTCTTCTTTGCCATATTATGGGATTTGTCAAACAGTGATCTATAGGCCAAATCTAAACTGTTGATTGCCTTTATAAATAAAGTTTTATTGAGACATGGCTACACTTAGTCTTTTATGCATGGCTGTGGTTGTTTTCACCCCAAGGACGGAGTTGAGTAGTTGCAAAGGAAGCTGTAAGACCCAAAAAGTGAAAAATATTAAGTACCTAATCATTTATAGAAAAAATTTATGGGCTTCTTCTATAAGTAATGGAATATTTTAATTATATTTGAGAACAGTTGTTTCCTATTGGGTTGAATTAACTTAATTGTTGAATTACACATTAATGGCTATTGTGGTCACTAGCAATTTCCCACATATTTAATAAATGCCGCTTATCAATTCGTAGTTTTCATGTCTTAGCTTTTTGTGTGATTTACAAATAATCTGTGGGACGGTGATCAGCCTATCAACTAAATAATTGAGAATTTTCTAGTCAGTAAGTTGTCCTTGTGTAGAAGGCCCTGCTTGAGGTTTCATGTCTTCTGATTCTTTAGAAGTAATATAAAATACAAAAGTAAAATAAAAAGTGATTTACTTCTGCTTCTTTCCATAGATACACATAGAATTCATGGTAACCTCGTTGCTTACATGGTTTTGGTGTGTCTTACCTGTCCCTGTGATACTGTGCTCAGTAAGTTCTAGAAACAGAACTACTATGTGTATTCAAAAAAATACATGACTTAATTTAAATTACAGAATCTTCCTTTGAAAGAAGTTCAAGTGATTTACACAAGACCACATTTATAACACATGGTTTAGGTTGCACGCTCCCTTAAAAGTCTATTATTTTTTAAGGACTGCTCTCCTTCCAGTCTCAATGATTCAAAGATGTCTCACACATATTTCTTAATAAACAGTCTGTCAGAAATAGACATTCCATAAACTTTAATTATTTTAATTGTGTTTTCTTCTGATCTCACACTGAAGTGTTTATGAGTAGACTATTAGGAAACCGAAGCTTCTGGAATACAAAAAAAAAAAAAAAAAAAAAAGCAGATTGTTGTTACTTGGTAGCATATTCTCATAGAAGACCAGTTCCCTGGAGTTTTACCAACCCCCCCCCCCTCCGCCCAGAATTAGTTGAATCAGATCTATGGTACCCATTAGAGATTCATTCTATTATTTGATTCTATAAATGCTATATTAAAACCAGTCTTTTTTTCCCTTTCAAAATTACTGACTTCTTCTGATTCATTTATTTTTACCACTAGCATGTACAAGACTCATTTCTAACCACAGAAGAATATGAAACAAGACAAAAATCTTTGTTCCCAGAGAAGCTATGTTCTACATTCCAGTTAGATATTCTTGTTAGTTTTCTCCCTTCTTTCCTCCCATGTTCATCTCTTCAAATTTTGTAGCTACTAAGCTAACCCTTTTACTACGGAATTCTGAGGAAAAGGAAGCCTGAATGCTCTTCAGTTCTCTACCTCTCAATTGTTTCTTACTTGGAGGAGACAGCAAGGACACTCTGCCACTCAAAGGAGAGGCCTTGTAGACCAGTGAATGACTTCCCTGGGGAGAAGGTAGAGCCTAGCTACCTATGCAGAGTCCTGGGAGGGTCGGCTGTATCTTTCTGACCTTCAAGACTTGCAGGAAACTTGAAAGGTAAGAGAGGGCTGCCTCTTAAACATCAGAAGACCTGGGCAGATGTTCAGTAGTTGTATCTGGTAGTTGTACAACCTTTTTTAACATTGTTCCAAAATGATATACCACAGTAGGAACGTATGGAGAAAAAAGAAACAACAATAGCAACACCATGAGAGATAAAGTAGTCTTATAAATCAGCAAGTACCTGTATATAAAATATAACCTCAAAGACCACATGTAACGAAATCAACTAACACATGCGATGTGTTGTTGAGAGGAACTGTCTATGCAGTAATCAGGCACACATATGATTGGAGAAGTCACACTGGAAAAAGAATTGAATCTGAATGAGATGGAGTGAGATTGGTTTAATGAGGAATTGTGTTTAGCTGACCAGACCTTAAAAAGATAACAATTTGAATGGCACCATACTATATTTCATGAAAAAAGTTTATGTGTTGTATACACATATCCCAAACTTGGACAAAGTTGTGGTGCCATCATTTACCAGAATCTTTCCTACTTTGGACTCATTAAAATAATAAAATAAATAATTGATTATAAGTTCATTTTAATTAAATTAAAATAATTTTAAACATTTGCTTCATTTTATTTTATTTTTTTTTTAAATATTTTATTTATTTCTGAGAGAGAGAGAGAGGCAGTGTGAGCAGGGGAGGGTCAGAGAGAGAGGGAGTCACAGACTGAAACAGGCTCCAGGCTCCGAGCTGGCAGTCAGCACAGAGCCCCACGCGGGGCTCGAACCCACGAACCGCGAGATCATGACCTAAGCGAAAGTCGGACGCTTAACCGACTAAGCCACCCAGGCGCCCCACATTTGCTTCATTTTAAATATTTGTTTCAAATTATGCTCTCCATACTTTTTATAATACAAATCCACTGAAGTAGGTTTTACTCTTAAAATTTTTTTATGGTTTATTTATTTTTGAGTCAGAGATGGAACATGAGTGAGAGAAGGGCAGAGAGAAAGGGAGACACAGAATCTGAAACAAGTTCCAGGCTCTGAGCTGTCAGCACAGATGTGGGGCTTGAACCCACAAACCTTGAGATCATGACCTGAGCTGAAGTCGGATGCCTAACCAACTGAGCCACCCAAGCACCCCAGAAGTGGAATTTACTCTTATAAAGCACATATGCATATATATGATCATGATTTTGCATAGAGTCCAAACAAAATTCTCATTTTTTATACGCTCACAAAATAAGGAGATTTGATCATTGTCTTGAAAATGTCCACCAAATGATAAAATTTTCTCTGGGGACTATAGAAATAGGTCAATCTAATGAAAGAGAAAAGACACATTGAAATGCAGAACATGCTCTTCTTGAAAAGATTGATGTATTAAATATTTATGCAAACACATTAAATTGGCAAGTGTATGAAAACATTATTACATATTTATCACCTCCACATCTCATCATTCTGAGAAGAACTTCTTTCCTATAAAACTAAAATGGATGACTATAAGTTTTCCAAAGTCACATTTTTCGAACTTCGTAACATGGAATGGTTTGTTTTTCAGAGTTTATATTAATTCTCATAAATAACAAAATTAATGCTGAAACTAGAAGGGGCTAATAATTTATTCAAAATACCAGCAGTTGAGTCCTGTTTCTTCATTAGCCTTTCTCTACAAAGCCAAACTGGAGCCTCCTCATATGAAAGATGCTCCATAAGAGTGAATATTCACTATAAGAAATAAATGAGCCCTTTTAGGTCATGGAGTCATTTAGCCAGAAACTGGTTCTGTGGCAAAAGCCAAATGTCATAAGGGAATTAATGCATTTCTAAAGTACCTAACTTTTCCTAGAGGGTAATAAATCCTGATAGAGTCCAAAATTTTATGGTCTTTGGGAAGTGTTATTTAAATTAAAATTTAAATTGACTACACTTCTCATTAAAAGCCAGAAAGTTGAAATGATTTTATATAGGCTCTAAAAATATTCACGTTTAATACAAACTGCCTTATTATGATGATACAGTGTTCTGTATTCAAAGCTGTCTTTCTGCTTCTTCTCCACCTCTACTTCTTTTTTCTGCTGATCTCATTTCTCCATCTCTTACAACTTTTCCTGACCTCATTGCTTATTTGATTTTAACCACACTTCTATTTACTATTTTGCTCCTGAATCATATTACCTTTGCATCCCTCCACCCATTTCCAGAAGCTTCTCTTTACTGTTCTCATCTGCTTGCATCTCTTTCCTTTTTCAACTTTCCTCCCCTCTTCATTGTTTCAAAGAAAGACAACCACTTTAATTCATTACTCTTCTTCATATGGAGTCCTCACGATCTCTCTGTACTTTGATTGTTTTCTCACAGGATCAGTCCTACAGTGGGGTAGCATGTCATTGGTGTTGAATTTAACTTGACTATTCCTACTACACACCCGAATAAGAAAAATCCACATCATAACTTGGAAGGGGTGGAGGAGGGAGAGAGAGAAAAAGGTCAGGGCTATGGCCTCAAGTGGCTTTTTTTTCCTTCAAGTTTATTTATTTATTCATTTTGAGAGAGAGAGAGCTTGAGTGGGGGAAACAGCAGAGAGAGAGGGAGAGAGAGAATTGCTAGCAGGCTCCACACTGACAGTGGGGCTTGATCTAGTGAACTTAAAGACCCTAACCTGAGCTGAAATCAAGAGTCGGACACCTAACTGACTGAGCCACCCAGGCAACCCTCAGATGGTTGATTCTGAAAGAAACTTGGATTTTAACCCTGCCTGAAACGGACTTTGACCTCTCCTTCTGTAATCCAAACCCCTGTTTGTTTGTGTATGGCCATTCTGTATTCCTCCAGCTCCCGGCAGCTCTGCAATCATTTCTCCTTTACTATCTACATGCACTTACTGGATCCAATGCTCTGTGCTGTGAAAGGTCCCTTTCCTCCTCCAAGTCCCTGCAGGTTGTAGGGTTTTGGTTTTCCTGCTCATTACTCATTACTGTTGCCATGCCACTGCTGAATTCTGGACTCCTTCTTTGTTTCTCCCCTTCCCTGTACTGTTCTATCTTGACCCTACTTCTCCATGACTTGGAATGCAAAGCCCTGCTTGCTCACTCCCCAAAGCATCATTCTTTTAAAATAAACACACTTAGCGAAGAAGGAGGGATGAAGGATAAAGGTTAAGCTGGAGAACAGCACAGCATAGATAATAACATCAAAGTGAAACTAAGTTAGTTTGACAGCTTCTTGGTCATACCCACCTCAGTCCTGCCTGACACTTTGTACCACATTATTTTCTTTCTGGAGATTATTTCCCAAATCCTCCTCTTCTCCCCATGTAGGACCCCCAAGCCTGCTGCCCCAGGATCAGGAAGATCTTCTATATTCTTGCTAATTTATTACATATAATGATTTCTTTCATTTTGTATGTGCACTCTGTATTACCTCCCCATGGTTGCTGTAATAATTTCCATAAACTGTGTGTGGCTCGAAGCAACAGACATTTATTCTCTCATACTTCTTGAGGCCAGAAGTCTGGAATTAAGGTGTCAGCAAGGCCATGCTCCCCCCAAGGCCCCAGGGGAAATTCCTTTCCTCTTCTAAGCTTCTGGTGGTTCCACGAAGTCTTAGTTTGTGGCTGTATCACTGTGATCTCTTAGTTCTCTGAGTCTTCTCTTCTGTCTCTTGTAAAGAGACTGTCACTGAAGACAGGGCCACTGCATAATGCAGGATGATGATCTCATCTCAAGATTCCTAACTTAATTATATCTGCAAAGATACTTTGTCTGCAAAAAGGAACATTCACAGGTTCCAGAAATTAAGATATAGGCTTATCTTTAGGGGGGCTGTCATTTGACTAGCTGCACAGGGTCTATCCAAGCAAACTCCAGTTTTCTCAAGTTTCACAGTGAGAGACAGACAATGATAGTATTTTTCCAAATTAACTTAAAGGAGAAAAAGTAATTCTGTCTTTGAGAATAATTCTGTAGTACTTCCAGAGTTTTTAGTGCAAATTACAGTTAGATTTTATTTTATTTTATATTTTATTTATTTTATTTCTTAAGGTTTATTTATTTTGAGAGAGAGCATGTGAAAGGATGTGAGCAGGGGAGGGGTAGAGAGAGATGGAGAGGGAGATGGAGAGAGAGAATCCCAAGCAAGGTCTGTGCTGTTAGTGAGAAGCCCTACATGGGGCTTGATCCCATGAAAAACAAAATCATGACCTTAGCTGAAATTAAGACTTGGAGGCTCAACTGACTGAGCCACCCAAGTTCCCCCATAGTTAGATTTTACATGACATTTTTTTCTCATTAAAACACCCAGCCCCAGACAACAAAAGGAAATAAAAGGCATCAGAATTGGCAAAGAAGTCAAAATTTCACTTTTTACAGACGACATGATACTCTACATAGAAAACCCGACAGACTCCACCAGAAGCCTACTAGAACTGATCCATAAATTCGGCCAAGTTGCCAGAGTACAAAATCAATATACAGAAATCGGTTGCATTTTTATATGCCAATAATGAAGCAACAGAAAGAGAAGTCAAGAAATGGATCCCATTCACAATTGCACAAAAAAAACATAAAATACCTAGGAATAAACCTAACCAAAGATGTAAAAGATCTGTATGATGAAAAATATAGAAAACTTATGAAGGAAATTGAAGAAGACACAAAGAAATGGAAAAACATTCCACGCTCATGGGTCAGAAGAATAAATATTGTTAAAATGTCATTACTACCCAAAGCAATGTATACCTTCAATGCAATCCCAATGAAAATTACACCAGCATTCTTCTCAAAACTAGAACAAACTATCCTAAAATTTGTATGGAACCACAAAAGACCCCGAACTAGCCAAAGTAATATTGAAGAAGAAAACCAAAATGGGAGGCATCACCATCCCAGACTTTAGCCTCTACTACAAAGCTGTCATCATCAAGACAGTATGGTATTGGCACAAAAACAGACACATAGACCAATGGAATAGAATAGAGAACTCAGAATTGGACCCACACATGTATGGCCAACTATTCTTTGACACAGTGGGAAAGGGTATCCAATGGAAAAAAGACAGCCTCTTTAACAGATGGTGCTGGGAGAACTGGACAGCAACATGCAGAAGAATGAAACTGGATCACTGTCTCACACCATACACAAAAATAAACTCAAAATGGATAAAGGACCTGGATGTGAGACAGGAAACCATCAAAATCCTAGAGGAGAAAGCAGAAAACAAGCTCCTTGACCTTAACCACAGCAGTTTCTTACTCGACACATCCTCAAAGGCAAGGGAATCAAGAGCAAAAATGAACTATTGGGACCTCATCAAGATAAAAAAGCTTCTGCACGCCAAAGGAAACAATCAATAAAACTAATAGACAACCAATGGAATGGGAAAAGATAGTTGCAAATGACATATCAGATAAAGGGCTAGTATCCAAAATCTGTAAGGAACTCACCAAACTCCACACCTGAAAAACAAATAATCCAGTGAAGAAATGGGCAGAAGATATGAACAGACACTTCTCCAAAGAGGACATCCAGATGGCCAACAGACACATGAAACGATGCTCAGCGTCCCTCATCATCAGGGAAATGCAGATCAAAACCACACTGAGATACCACCTCACGCCAGTCAAAGTGGCTAAAATGAACAAATCAGGAGACGCTAGATGCTGGCGAGGATGTGGAGAAATGGGCACCCTCCTACACTGTTGGTGGGAATGTAAACTGGTGCAGCCTCTCTGGAAAACAGTGTGGAGGTTCCTCAAAAAATTAACAATAGAACGCCCCTATGACCCAGCAATAGCACTGATAGTAATTTACCCAAGGGATATAGGAGTGCTGATGCATAGGGGCACATGGACCCCAATGTTCATAGCAGCACTCTCAAGAATAGCCAAAACATGGAAAGAGCCTAAGTGTCCATCAACTGACAAATGGATCAAGAACATGTGGTTCATCTATACAATGGAATACTACATAGCAATGAGAAAGAAGGAAACCTGGCCATGTGTAACAACATGGATGGAGCTTGAGGGTGTTATGCTGAGTGAAATAAGTCAGGCAGAGAAAGACAGATACCCTATGTTTGCACGTATAAGTGGATTAGGAGGAACTTACGGAGGACCATGGGGGAGAAGAAGGGGAAAAATAGTTGGGGAGAGGGAGGTAGGCAAACCATGAGAGACTCTTGAATGCCAAGAACAAACTGATGGCTGATGAGGGTGGGGGAGAGGGGAAAGGGGGTGATGGGCATGAAGGAGGGCACTTGTTCGGATGAGCACTGGTTGTTATATGGAAACCAACTTGACAATAAACCACTTAAGAAAAAAACCAGAAAGACCCCAAACAACCAACCCATTAAAAATGGTTAAAAATGGGGCGCCTGGGTGGCTTAGTCGGTTAAGCGTCCGGCTTTCGCTTAGGTCATGATCTCGCGGTTCGTGGGTTCGAGCCCCGCATCGGGCTCTGTGCTGGCTGCCAGCTCAGAGCCTGGAGCCTGTTTCAGTCTGTGACTCCCTCTCTCTCTGGCCCTCCCCTGCTCACTCTGTCTCTCTTTCTCTCCTAGAAATAAATAAAAAAATATTTAAAAAAATGGTTAAAAATAAGGTAATATTTTAAATATGGGAAACTTATAATAAAAAACTAAAGAAAAATTTGTATGTATTTATACAAATGTCTTTATATCTTTGTGTATATACGTGAATATGTAAAAATACATATTTGTAATCATTATGTATTTACAACTGTATACTTTGCTTAGTCTTAGCGTCTAATAAACCTGTTCAGTATTTTAACAATGTAAAAAAATTTACTATTTTTTTATTTTAATTATTTAAGGAAAGATTAGTCATTGTAGAAAACACAAGTCTTTTTTTTTAGAAAAAGAAATATCAATTGATTCTACTGGAGAAAAAACAATTTGGGGACACATCCTTATTTTTCTCATGCTATTCTATCTTTATGTGTATATGAATCTATATACCTGTAACTACTCCACATTTACTTATAACTTTTTAATACAGTTTCTTGTCAGATTGGCTTCCAAACAACACTCAGTGCTCATCCCAACAAGTGCCCTCCTCAACGCCCATCACCCATTTTCCCCTCTTGCCACTCTCCCCCTCAACCCTTAGTTTGTTCTCTCTGTATTAAAGAGTCTCTTATGGTTTGCCTCCCTCCTTCCTTCTCTGTTTGTAACTTTGAAACTTAACAGAAGACCATGGGGGAGGGGAAGGGGAAAACGTTATAGTTTTGATTATAACAAATCTTGAACCAAAACATGTAGTTTTATACTTGCTATTTTCATTTCTCCATATGTTACACATTTCATTTTATTTTATGCTAGTATCATTATTCTATATATTCTATCTATATAGGACATCATCGTTTTGATGTTCGATAAATTATTATCATTGGAGATTATTTTCACTATTAAAATGAACACTAATGTTAGTGAACATACTTAGTCATACAGTTTTATATTTTTTAGGATTAATTATCAAAGATAAATTTGCTGGCTCATAAAATGTATATATTGTAGCAGAGATTGCTAGTCATCTCCCAAATCTCGTCTCTGCTTCCTAGGGGCCAGACACCTCACTTCACAGCTTCACCTGCAGTTGGGTGTGGCCATGTGGCTGAGTCCTAGCCAGTGGCATAGCAGAGTCTTTTGTGCCATTTCTGGACTAAGATAATTAACAAGCAGATTTACTTCCTCCAGGTCCTCTTTCCTTTGGGCTTCCAGGAGGCAACAGAGGGAGAGGTCTGGAGAACCGAAGAAATGTGTGCCCCTTAGCCATTCTGTGGAGCAAGCAACCCTTTAACGGAACCAGGAACATTCATCTCAAGGGTTGGTAGAGTGAAAGATATTTGTCTTGAGCCATTATATATTTAGGATCTTTTAGAAAATACTATTTTATGCTAAGCAATACACTTGCTTTTAGAAGCTTTGATACGTATTGTTAAATTACATTTCTCAAAGTCTAAGCAGTAAGCATATCCCTGCTGCTTTCTTTAAAAAAATTCTTTTTGTTTGAGTGTCGTTGACACACAATATTACATTAGTCTCAGGTGTATAACATAGTGATTTGATGAGTTTATACATTATGTTGTGCTCATCAAAAGTGTAGCTACTATCTCACCATACAACACTATTACAGAATCATTGACTGTATTCCTTATGCTGTGTCCTTTATTCCCCTGACTTACTCATTCCATACTTGGAAGTCTGTATCCCCCACCCTCTTTCACCCATTTTGCCCACCACGCACACTTTCCCAGCAACCATTCATTTGTTCTCTGTATTTACACGTCTGATTCTGCTTTTTGTTTGTTGGAGGGTTTTTGTTAGTTTGTTTTAGATTCCACATATGCTCTCTAACCAAAATTATACTCAAAAGTTTACAGTCAACTTTAATATTTACTAGAAAAGTTCTGGTAATACTTTCTAGAGATTCTCCTACATTTATTCTTCCATATGACCATTATAATAATGTTGCCAATTTTTCTAAAAAGGTTTAAAGGATCTGGTTAAGTCTGCAACTGTTGTAAAATTAGTAATTTCAGCATTCTTTCATCATTGAACCTTACATATATTTCTAATTATTTTTATGTGGCTGTAATAAACTGTTTTGTATGTATAGATTTGCAAAGTTAAATTATTTTCTTACATGAATTTCTTGGAAATATGGGAATTCAGAGAATTGGTACCAATAAATCTCCAATTGTTCTTGAAGATCGTAGTTTGCCTTTCATAAAAAATATGTAAAGCGAGTTTTATCAGAGTAAGCCAGTTTGACCCCAAAGTCACTACTGCTTTGATACTAACATTAGATTTTTTTCAAAATATAGAAAATAAAATGTCACCTTACTTTTAATTTAATTGCATTTCTTCTGTATCAAAATTGAAGTTTATATGAGCTTCTAGGTGGGTTCAAATTACTTTATGTAAATTATTTATTATCTTTGTTCACTTATCTGTTAGGGTCTTGATTTGAATAAATTGTACTACAGATGGATCATCCTTCTAGCAATCTGTACTTAATTAAATTTTCTAAGATTTGTTTTTACTTAATTCAACAACCCATCAGGAACTAGACTGATATAGAGTATGGGAGCTGTGTATCTAAGTTAGTTTTTCCACAAATTCTAATTCATGATTCTCATTTATTAATTTTCTTATCACTGCTATTTCCAGATGTTACCTATGTCAAATAAAACTGTTAAAGTTTCTTTCAGTAATTTTCACTATGTTCTATTTATCTTCATGAAACTTATTTTTGTTGTAGTAGTATACTGTTTTATCACTGTTGTAAAATGTGACTTGATATTTGATTAGGTTGGCAGCCTTCTTAGTTTTTCTACTAAAAATATTTTTTATAATCTCCTTTTTTTCTTTTTTTGCTATTTAAAAACGTTTTGTTAAATGGCAAAAAACAATTGGGAGCTCTTTCATTTAATGGGCATTGTATCAACTCCACAGAGCAACTTATGTAAAAGTATCTTTTAAAAAGTATTCGTCAAAAAAAAAAAAAAAAAAGTATTCGTCAGTAAGTCACTATATCCATGGTGGAGGGATTATAAAATGCTCAAGTATTTTGCTTAAAAATAGTGTTTTTTTTGTGGAAACTAATTTGACAATAAACTATTTGTAAAAAAAAAAAAAAAAGATGAGAAAGAAACTTAAAAAAAAATAGTGGGTTTTTCTGTTGTTATTGAAGTATAATAGACATAACATTCTGTGTTTCAGATGTATAACCTAATGATTTTATATCTGTCCATATTGCAAAATGATCGCTGTAAGTCCAGGTAACATCCATCACTCCCCTATGAAGTTACAAAATTATTTTTCTTGTGATGAAAACTTTGAAGATCCATTCTCCTTACTACTTTCACATATGCAATATGGTATTATTAACTATAGTCCCTATGCTGCACATTACATCTACATGACTTACTCATTTTATAACTAAAATTTTATACCTTTTGACACCCTCTTCTCCCATTTTGCTCACCTTCCATCCCCCACCTCAAGCAACCACCAATCTCTTCTCTGTGTTCATGAGCTTGATATTCTTTGTTTTGTTTTGAAAAACAAGTATTTTTAAAAGAGAATGAAGAAACATGTAATTATTGCTTAAAATAAAATTAAAATAGTATTATATGAAAGGATCTCCTTTATTTTTAAATCCAAACATATATACACATTGCAGGGATTTTGCCCTTACTTGAAATATCACCAGATATATGCCTATCTTCCCTGATAATGTCACTGTCTTACATTCTGTATTTCCTCTCATATGGAAGTCCAGAAACCTTCAAGAAGATTTGATACAATGTCTTAAAAGCTCAAGGGTTAACATGAAATGTTTGAAATTGCAAGAAGTCAGGAAAAGCAGCCTTTTTTTTTTTTTTTTTTTTAGGAATGGAACTATATTTATATGTGGAAGTTAATTAGATATTATGCCTTATAACCAATATGGTCTAATTCATAATGAAAGTATTTTATGAAAAAATAAAGATTAAAATTTTCATTAAGAACTTTTGTGTTGGCAGTTTGCCTGTGCAGTTGATTTGCTTAAAGCATGATTAATGATAACTAAAGAAATAGTCTAACAGGTAGAGGAAAATGAAAAATTATCCCAATGAAAGAACATTTTCTGGAGTAAGCATTTCAACAACAGAAACCCCAATTCATTGGATTCATTGGAAATCTGTGACATGACATAACTCTGTGAAATGGTAATAAGATAAACTTAGTAGCCAGTGTTCATTAGTTTAACCTGTTTACCTCTGGCATGAGATTTCTAACACAGAGGCTGGTAGTTCTGATTCTTTCTAAAAACTGCACAAAAGTCACAGGCAAGTAACCAGTTCAGCACAATTTGACAGCACAAATGCAAACATTACAAACCAATTCATGTGCAAATAACTGAAAATGTGAAAATAAATGTAGTAAAAACCTGTGTCTTCTGGTATATTATTACTAAATTGCTAGATTACATTCTCATAGACACATTTGAGAAGACCAGATCCAGTTTACAACTCACACAGAACTATTGATGTGGCCTCTGACATAAAGGTTTTCATATATCCTTCATATAATAGTCCCATATAATAACCCCAGGTCATGTGATATAAAAGATTAACACAAGAGTCCATATTCTGAATATAAAATATAATAAATACTGTTAATCTAAAATAATGTTAATAAAATATGGAACTTACATGTGGAAGGAATGCATGGTAGAGCTCATTTATTTCAACTATAGTTCTTGACACAGGCTATAGTGGTTCAATACAATCTTTATTCTGGTTGAGTGACTATGGATTTTTTATAATTATGAGGAGAAAGCTGTGACATATTTTAGCATTTTTTTACTTGTAATAAGGGTAGGCTTCATGGACATGAGACCTGGGTGGTTGCACAAGTTTCCCTACTGTGAAAGGACCCACACTTGGTTTAATGTTCTGAAGTTGATAATACCAGGATACTAATAATATTTGACTAAGAGTTCCTTCTTTTCATTTTGCACTGAGCCCTTCCAATTATGGAGCTGTGATCAAATAATCGCTTGTATTAAGATTATCAGTTACCTTAGTCCAAGAAAACTTCAGTCTTTTGCAAAAATATGTTATTTATTATTCCTTCTATACTTTCTTATCCTTAAAGCTAACAAACAAATTATCAAGGGTAGACTGGTATGGTTTTCTACTGGTCATATGTCTTTTAATTTTTTCCTTGATGAAGTGTAATTTTTTAAAGTTTTTATTTAAATTCCAGTTAGGTAGCATGCAGTATGATATTAGTTTCAGGTGTACAATTTAATGATCCAACACTTCCATACATCACCCGGTGCTCTTCACAACAAGTGCCTTCCTTCATCCCCATCACCAGTTTTCGATGACAACTCATGCATTTCTTTTCCTTTTAGAAACTGTGTGAATGCTGTTGCAACTGAAAGCCATATTAGACAATCTCCTTTTTCACCCTAAAACATAAAAAAAAAAAACCCACAGTAAGTACCCTTATCTGCTTTCCCTAGATCCAGTGGTTGTTGCCATTGTACACCCTTTCTCTCTCTATTCATGCAAGCACACACATTTTTCTTATGAATCACTTGAAAATAAGTCACAGCCATTTTGACATTTCATCCTGAAATAATTCAGCTTGTGTCTCCTAAAAACATTCTCCTGTATAACCTTGGTACCACCCACGATATTTTAACTTGATCCAATAATATTATCTGATATTATTCCAATGTAAATTTCTCTCATCCTGACGAATCTTTTATAGATTTTTTTAAACCAACATCCAATCCAGAGTCAGGCATTCCTCTTGGTTCCCATGCTTCTAATTTAGCAAAAACATCTGTATTTGCTATTTTTCCTCCAGAGAATTTTCAACTTGATGAAAGCGGGAGCCCCTGTGGCTTATCCTTCTTTGATCGTCCAAGGAGGCTGAGTGATATGGGATAAAAGACAATGTAGTGTAAAGAGTCTAGGCTTTAAGTAATATGTGCATGAATCCCAGCTGTACTCTTCATCCTGTGACCTTAGATATTCTCTTTAAATTCTCTGTGCCTCAGTCTCCTTCTCTCAGAAACAATAACCATATTACCTACAGTAAAGCCATTGTTGTAAAGATGAAATGATATAATGAATGTAAAATACCTGGCATGTGGATGGCCCTTCATAAATATTTCCTCTTTCCATCCTTCCCTCAGTGTGTGCTGAGAGTGAGGCTCACCCCCCCCCCCCAATATGTAAGGTGAGATTGAAAGAAAGAAAAAAAGGAAATGTACTATCTGGAGGTTTTGAAAACCTTTTTGTCTTGTATCATCTCCAAAGTGCTAACAGATTTGATAGTATTTCAAGTATACTGAGATTCACTTTAAATGTCAAAGGTATATACAGTAAGGTTGTATTTTGAAAGTGTGGCACCTGGACATCAGAAACCGTAAAGTTTAGAAAAAGCATCTATGTTTAAGTGAATGGTTCCTGCCCCTGAATGGGACATGGCAAACTCCACAAAAAGCATAAGAGGATCAGAGCTACAATGAATTACCCTCCCATCCTTCCAGACTTTACTGGGATTCTGAATGCCTACAGATGTGATGATGACCACCTTTCTTGGCATTTGCTGGCAGCAAGACTCCCTTCTCTCTCCAATTTTGTCAAACTGGACCAAACCTTTGGGAATAGAGAAATGAGAACTCCAAAATGCTATGTGAACAGCAGAGACTCTGGGCTCCCTTTCTTTTTGATTCTGTCATCTGAAGTTGTTCTTCAGCTCCTGTGCTTCTGGGGTTCTTCCTTGAGGAGGAAGAGTTTGGAATGGGACTGGGTACCCTACAGAGGGAGACTATGCATAGGTGTTCTTTGATTGGTTATGAGTTTCTGAATTTTAATGGGAATGCGATGTCTTTCTTCTGATGGCTCAGGACAACAGCAGTCAGCATCAGTGGTTTCTCTATGCTGTTGTTTTAAGTAATTGAACTGAAACTTTCTTTTTTTAATTCGAAGGCATATCTTGCAAATACTTTTTAAATAAATCTATGAGGTCAGTTTGATTTCTTATGTTTTGCCCTATATTCTCATGCGTCACAGTATATATGTAGCTCTCTGACTTACTGGTGTCTTTTTGCAAAATTAGTTACTGAATCTAAGTCTGAGGGAATCTTACCCTAATTTGTTTGCTTTGCTTTGATTAAATCATCATCCGTGTCTTTATTATTTGAACTGCTAGAAGGCAGTACTCATAAACAGTACAGTTTCTGCTTTGGGGACTATAGGACACTTTAATCCTCCTCAACCCACTTTTTAACTCTGTTGGGTTCATTTTGTGGGGGTACATCACTATCATAAAGATTTTAAAGATGCTGCTAAAAAAAGAATGCTCTCTCTTTCTCTCTCCACCCCCTCTCTTTCCTCCCTCCCTTCTTCTCTCTCTCTTTCTTTTTTGGTATGCTTTAATCCCAGATAGAACTTGGCATATGAAAGTTTGTATTTACTTTTAGATTTACTACTGTGAAAATACTAAGTCTCTTCATCTGTTTACCATGAATTCCTATGCTGCTGCAGGTAAATTATGCCTGTAAGAAACTAGTTTAAAACAGTTACCCTTAGTAGAAAATTTCACTAACAGTTAAAGCCTAGGAAAAGAGAGATAGGTTAAAAAAAAAAAGTCCATGTAATTAGGGAAGCTTGGAGTCAGGCATGTGTTAACTCTCAAACTTCTCCTTTGAGACTTTTAGTGTACTTGGCCTGGCCAGGGTTTGGCCTGTTCCCCGGGGTTGTGGCTGGAGTCTGGATCAGGTGCTGATTAGAGGCAAACACAAAGAATAACTAGTTCTGTTTGGAGACAGAAGAAGAGTTAGACATTAACTGGTTGGAAAACATTGCTTTTTCTTATTTCAAAACTTTAAACCTCTATTAAGCTAAATATTAGGGTAAAATAGAAAACACCTAAAAAAGTGAAAAAGGCCAATATGAAAGAAGAGATGCAATTAGTGAGTCAATAAGACAATTTAGAATTAAAGAAATTTAGTAAAAGAAATGTCTGGGAAACAAAAATAACACAATTTGTAGCTTCGTAAGACTTTCTCAAAAAGTGTTCAGCTTGAGGAATTTTAAAAATTTTATCACTTTTCATAGTCATGCTACCATGATAATTTATTTTAATAAAAATTAGAATCACTGATCTGTAGTCTCTCTTATGTACATGTATGATGGAATCAGAAAACACAGACCTGCTTCTCTTTCTGACTCTGCGGTGGTCTGGGTCAGCGACGTGACAGCACCTGGGTCCTAGGTTTCTATGCTACTAGCTATGTCCAGCCACAGCTGAGACAGTCCATGTTGAGTGGTGCTCACAAGGAGGAAAGTCCTCACCTACCCCATCAGCTTCTTAGACTGGGACTGAGCATGATGAATGCTTCCCTGGAGAGCACAAGACATCCAGGTTTATCACTTACCTCCATTTTCACATCAGGTCCAACTTCCTTCTGAGGAGATGGTAACCATATTCTATTCATAACCCTCATGTTAATCCACTGCCCACTTGGGATGAAGGTGAATAAAGAGAACCTGGGATCACTTCCGAGGCCCTGAGACCACAGCACTGGTTTGGATTGTTACTCTGGACACAGAGTTGCTGTCCAGTTCTCCCAGCACCTAGATGGGACTTCTTTATTGTATCTCTATATTGCCTATATCTTCTCTCAGTGAAATTTGTCTTTCTCTCATAATATGGTGCCTTTTGTTGAGAATTGTCATAGTATTGAAAAAATACATTCTTTTAGTTACCAATATTTAGATACTAGGAGATTTTATATCAATATGTGGATTTCAAATTTATTTTAAAATACTACACGAATTCTGCAAGGTCCTGCTTGAGATCTCATATACTTAAGACTCTACAGGAGCTGTGCACATGAGACGCCCATCATGGTCCCTGTTGTTTTCCATATCAACATAATTCACAGGTTCATGTTACCAGCCTAGTCCCATAGGCATCCAGTATGGGACCCTGGTCTAAGATATTCTCCATTTTTAAAGGCTTAGTTCTGCTAACCAGACCCCTTTTGGCTTAATTAACCAGTATGAGGGAAAACACATGTCTTTTGGGGATCACATAGTTAACAATGTCAAATCTCTGTCCTCCAAATAATAAATACTTTGGTGCAATTAAGTACATAGTTTCTACACTAGTTTTTCAAGAATCACAATACAATGATTAGAATGTGGGAGAAGCTAAGAGTTCAAAAGGCGTTTAATAATAGTGGAATTATTTCAGTTTAAGTAGTGGAATTAGTGAAATTTGACCAAATGTGTCTTAGAATGCAGACGTAAGAAACCTAAAATATTGCAACCCAAATTTCAGAATTTCTCATGTGTGTGTACACACACATGTATACTCATATGGAAAAAAAAAACTTATCCGTAGATATTAGGAAGTTAAAATGTAAAACAAGTATTCATTTCCTTCCCAAATATCACTTAAGAGCTTCTGCATTGGCAAGGTACTTGTTTAGGTGTTAGAACCACAGAGTGGGCAATTAGAGGCATTCCTTGCTTTCAGAGTTGTCACTCAAGGACGAGAACTAATCAATACCTAAATATACAATAAAAATATGAAAGCATCTACGAGTTTAAGGTGTTAAAAATAGATTCTTTTAGTAATCAAAACAGTGTGGTATTGGTGAAAGGGTAGACAAATAGATAAACAGAACAGACTAGAAAAACAAGACATTGACCCAAGCTATATAGTCAACTAATTTTTGACAAAGGAGCAAAGACAATTTAATTCTTTTTAACAACTGGTGTTGCAACGGACATTGATATGCAAAACAGAAACATGAGTCTAGACAAAGACCTTACCCCTTTCACAAAAAGTCACTTAAGATGGATCATGGGCCATGACGTAAAGTGTCAAAACCATAAAACTGCTGGAAAATGACATAGGAGAAAATCTAGGTGACTTTAGGTTTGGTGGTGACTTTTAGGTACATCACTGAAAGCACAATCCATGAAAGAAAAAATAAATTAGACGATATTAAAATTAATAATGTCTGTTCTGCCAAAGATACTATTGAGAAGTGGCTAGGAGAGCCACATATTTTTTAAGAGAGTGTGCGTGTGCAGAGTAGGGGAGGAGCAGAGAGAGAGAGGGGGAGAGAGAAAGAATCCCAAGCAGGCTCCTGTCAGCACTGAGCCCAACATGGGGCTTGAACCCATGAACTGTGAGATCATGACCTGAACCAAAATCAAGAGTTTGACGCTCAACCGCTGAGCCACCCAGGCATCCCAAAAAGCCACATACTGGGAGGAAACATTTGTAAACACATATCTCATAAAGGAGTGGTATCCAAAGTATACAAAGAATTTTTAAAACTTAATAAGAAAGTAAGCAACCCAATTAAAAACATGGGCAAATGATGTGAATAGACCCCTAATCAGAGAAGATATACAGATGGCAAATAAGCGTATATGAAAAGATGCTCAACATCATAAGTCATTAAAGAACTGTAAATTAGGGGCGCCTGGGTGGCTTAGTCGGTTAAGCGTCCGACTTTCGCTTAGGTCATGATCTCTCGGTTTGTGGGTTCGAGCCCCGCGTTGGGCTCTGTGCTGACTGCCAGCTCAGAGCCTGGAGCCTGTTTCAGTCTGTGACTCCCTCTCTCTCTGACCCTCCCCTGCTTACGCTGTCTCTCTCCTAGAAATAAATAAAAAACATTAAAAAAAAAAAAGAACTGTAAATTAAAACAATCATGAAATACTACCATATACCTGTCAGCGTGGTGGAAACTCAAAACGGTTGACAATAAACACCGAATGCTGGGGAGGATGTGGAGCACCATACCTGTCATCCGTTGTTACTGTCAATGCTAGATGGTGCAGCCATCCTGGAAGACAGTTGGGAAGTTTCTTACAAAACAGAACATAAGATCCAGCGGTTGCATCCCTTGGTGTTTGTTTATTCAAAGGAGCTGAAAAGTTACTCCACACAGATACCCGCACATAAATGTTTATAGCAGCTTAATTCATAATTGCCCAAACCTGGAGGCAAGCAAGATGTCCTTCAACAGACGAAAGGATAAACAGACTGTGGCACATCTATACAATGTGTATCAGTTTCCTCAAACTGTTAGAACAAAGTCTAGCACACTGGGTTGCTTCAACAAGAATTGTGGGGCGCCTGGGTGGCTTAGTCTGTTAAGCTTCTGACTTTCGCTTAGGTCATGATCTCACGGTTTGTGGGTTCGAGCCCCGCGTTGGGCTCTGTGCTGACTGCCAGCTCAGAGCCTGGAGCCTGTTTCAGTCTGTGACTCCCTCTCTCTCTGACCCTCCCCTGCTTACGCTGTCTCTCTCCTAGAAATAAATAAAAAACATTAAAAAAAAAAAAAAAAAAGAATTGTCCCTCAGTCCTGAAGCCTGGTAGTTTGAAATCAAGATGTTGGCCCAGTTGGTTACTTTGGAGGGCTGCAAGGGAGAATCCACTCCATGTGTCTCTCCTTGCTGGTGGCCTGCTGGTGGCTTTGCATTCTTTGGCCTGTGGAAGCATAATTCCAGTATCTACATGGCAGTCTCCCTGTGCTTCTCTCTCTGTGTCCAAATTTCCCCTTTTTAATAAGAACATAGTCATATTGTAGTGGGGCCCACCCTCACGATCTCATGTTAACTTGATCCTCTGCAAGACCCTCTTTCCACATAACGCCACATGCACAGGGAATCAGGACTTAAGTATTTGAGGGGAGAGATACCATTCAACTCATATTGGAATACTGTTAAAATAGTCCATGATTCCAGCAATAAAAATAAATGAGATAGGACATGATCTGTGTTTTAAAAATATCACTGGGGTTGTTGGGTGCAGAGAATCTATTATGTATGAAGGCAACACTGAAGTAGGGAGGTTGGTTAGGAGCTTACTGCAGTAGTCGGAGCAAGAGGTGGTGATGGTTTGGACTAAGGTTGAGCAGCAGATATGGAAATAAGGGGATCGATTTGAGCCGTGTTTGATAAAGGAGGACTTCTCACTCTGTCAACCATCTATGACACAGCCATGAATCTGGAAATATGTGGAAATGTCAAATTGATCATAGGGTGAAATCCATGCCCTTTGCCCTTCACATCTCCTTCCATGGAATGAAAACTCATCAGATCAATATTACTTTAATAGAAATGGGCCTCGAAAAATTGCACATAATGTTTGTTGTAATAGAATTTGACCTGTATCTAAAATTCATTTACCATAGGCTTATTTTAAAGTGTTTTGCTTTCCTTTCACTTTCTCTGAAAATTTTTAATTACTGAAGTTGGAAAGAAAGTGCCTCATTTAGCAAAGAGAGAAGTTAATACAACTTAGCAACTTTGTGTCTGTAGCAACTCTGCAAATAAAATCACTTACGTTTCTGTTAATTACATTGGGCAAACTACATCTAAAATACAGGCCATTCACATTCTGTGTCTACCTATCTCTCTGCCCCACCCTAGCTCGTGCTCCGTCTGTCTCTGTCTCAAAAATAGATAAATGTTAAAAGAATTTTTTAAATAAAAATAAAAAATAAAATAAAATACAGGCCAGCAGTGATGGGGAGTTGCTGAATATGATGGCATCACACAGATATCAATCACAACCTGGCAAGGAAAAGAAGGCAACTGATTTTGTGATTGTTGTTTATTTTAAACACTATTCTTAAAATTGGCTGAAAGTAACAAATGTGCCAATTTTTGACTTGATATTTTAAGATGGATGACAAAATTAGAAAGCAAAAACAGAACAACCATAATTGATTAAAAATATGGCAAATAACAGAACAGGTATCATTCACTTTATTATTATTTTTTAAGTGTGCATTTATTTTTGAGAGAGAGACAGAGTGTGAGCAGGGGAAGGCAGAGAGAGGGAGACACAGAATTTGTAGCAGCCTCCAGGCTCTGAGTCATCAGCACAAAGCCTGATGCGGGGTTCGAACCCACCAAGAGCTCATGACTTGAGGCAAAGTTGGATGTTTAACCGACTGAGTCACCCAGGTGTTCCAGTATCATTGGTTTTTAAAGAAGAACACAAAAGTTAAATAATTTTAAAAAAAATTTAGGAAAATTATTAGTCTTTGAAATATTACTGTAAAAAGGGATTACTTTGTTTCCTATGGGAAAACTCAAATGCACACAGTATAACAGTCAAATGAACAAGAATGTTAAGATAGCTAACAAATACTTTGAATAAAAAAAAATCATACAATAGGATGGTATATGTGAATTGTATACTTTTTGATTACTTGTCAATTCTTTCATTTTGAGTTTACCTGATCCTTAGTAATTAAACATTACTAGGGATTAAATTTGCCTAATGAAGAAGAGATAGTATCCTTGGAACTGTTATTCACAGCATGTGACGTCATTCATTTTTCTAGTCCATTCCAGGATGCTTACACTTAGGCAATACTTACATTTATGAAGAGTGAAATAGTAGTTATAGACTAAGCTGCACTATCTCCTTTTAAAACTTCATTTTTTGGCAAAGCTTTTGTCTGATTTTGAAATTTTGCTATTTGCAAATACATTGTTTTCTTTGTATAGAATGTACCTACTGTCTATACATGAGTAATATTATTCTCAGCTTCAGGAAACATTTCACAGCTCTAAGTTCAACAAACACCACATTGTTAAGCACATCAGTCTTAATAGAAAGGAAAATGTCGATATGTTGTATCTATTGTCACTGCTCTATAATTTTTTATTTCAGACATTCTTACCAACAAGATAGTTATAAAATAAACAACTCCTACAAGGTTTATATTGCACAATGTCAGTTTCAGTAATTTTCATTTCTAAGTTTGCAAAGAATTGGCATTTTGCCTTCTATAAGCACTTTGAAAAAGACTATCTGAAACCTTTAAAATGAGAAATACATCTATATGTTTAATAAAATAGTAAAGATATAAACTATTGAAATAATGTAAACAAAAAGTCATTATTGGGTAGTTATAAAAAGTATATTAGTTGGAATTTTTTTTTTTTTTTTTGCTTCAGAGTTTTATGAGTTGCCTCAATAGGAAAAGCTAAATTACCTATTTTGTTTTATCTGTTTCTGTCATTTGCGGAAGGTCCTCAGGGTCAACCTGGATGCTAGTGGAGCACTGTGGGAGACAGGAGAGGGAGAAGCTGGGGAGGTGACTGGGAGCATTAACCTTAACCTTGCACTCATTCCAGTGCTAAGGCAAGAAGGGAAGGAGAGCCCCCTTCATCTTCTCCCCAGCACAGGCCGGGGCCAGCCGGGCAAGAGAGATCTCAGAATCGCACTAGGTCAGCGCTGGGTGGAGAGGGCACACCTTCTCCTGACTCCGGGAGGGCTTCCTTCTTTTTTCAGAACACATATCCGCACAGGTCATTGATTCTCAGTTAACCTCTCTCCCTGGTGGCTTCATTTACAGCAAATGATCTAACGTTCATTAAGAAACACCGATGAGAGGTGATTGTTGAGGGATGTGGAGACACAAACGCCCTGGACAGGTCCAAAATATCTGCCTCTTTAAAGATAAAGACTTGTGTTTGTAACTCTGGAAACACACACATACACACATACACACGGATGCAATGTTGAGCTTCTATTCCTTACATAAGTTTTCTATCTAAAACTTACTTCCTCCTGCATCCATTACCCTGCATAGCGCATCTAATCTATCTGCCTTATTTGGGGCTGTTCGGCTCGTCCAAACAGCCAGCCGGCTGGGGAGCTGTTGATTCCGCCAACGCCGCCGGCAGCCGGAGCGCTGAAAAACGCTGAAGGCGAGCAGGCAGCCAAAGAGCGAAGAAAACGCTCTCCTCCCGCTCCTCGCCTCCACCGCGGCTCTCCCCAGGCGTCTCCGGCGTCCGCGCGCAAACCCGGTGCAAAGTTGGCCCGGAGACCCGGCGGAGGGATCAGGGGGCTGGGGTAGCTGAGGCCGGGAGCCGGCGCCGCGCGTCCGGCAGCCGCGGGAGCCCCGGGGGCGCCACCGCCGCCGCTGCCCACCTCCCCGCGCGGCCGCCCGGCGCCCCCAGCCGACGGCTCTGAGAGGGGGCGCTAACTGCTCCGGCTCACAGGTCGCGGCGTCCCCGCGTCCCGGGCCTCACCCCTGCCCGCGCGCTGACTCCCGCGCCCCCGCCCCCGCCACTGCGGCGGGGCCAGAGGTTCGGCGCTCCCCGGGACTGCCCGCCGCTCTCCCGCGCCGACTGCTGTGGTCGCCGCAGCCCCCGGCCCGCAGCCCAGCCCGCGGACGCCCCCTCCCCTCCGCCCGGGCCAGGCAGCCCGGACCCACGCCTGAGTATCTTGGGGCGTGCATTGGGTGCGAAAGCGGGGGGCGGGAGGAAAGGGGGCGGGGGAGTTCCTGATTCCCTGGCGGACCCAGGAAGTTGTCCTTAAAAAAAAAAATTATATCGCAGGCCCGCGGTTGAGCAGCCACCTCGTCAGTGCAGCATGTGGACTGGCTCGCCGGGCGCCCTAAGTGCTGTGTGGCTGCTGCCGCCGCCGCCGCCGTCAGAGCCGGAGCCCCGCGCGGGGCGAGGAGCGGGGACGCGCGGCCGCCGCGTCCCCTGCTTGCCGCTGGCCGCTTCTCCTCGGGAGGTGGCAGTCACAGTTGCTGCTGAAAAACCAGCCCGCATTTCCACGGCTGGGCGTCTGAGGAGTTGAGACGCTGCGCCTCCTGCTTGGACCCACATGGCTTGCTACCTGGTCATCAGTTCGAGACATCTCAGCAATGGGCACTACCGGGGCATTAAAGGAGTCTTCCGAGGGCCCCTCTGCAAGAACGGATCTCCCTCTCCGGTAACCTGCACACACGCGCGCGCGCGCACACACACATACACACACACGTTCAAAATCAAGATAAACAAAAAGAGATACTGTCCTGGTACAATCGGTGGGTGGTGGATATCTACCTTACCCATAAGTACATTATGTCTGTTTTTACAGTGTACTGGTAGATTGTTACACAGGGAGGGGTGTGTGTTTACATGTGTATATGTACATCACAGTCATTAGCATCTATAGTGCTGTGGATGCAAATATTTACTGAATGCAGTTAACTGCGGGACTGTAAAGGTAGCTCCTGCGTTCTATGTCAAGTTCTATGAATCTGCTGATTTGGGCAGTGTAGAAAGTTTGAGTGGCACTTTATAACCATGCTTGAAGTCATTAGTTGGGATTAGTTAAATAATGCTGCTGTTACTTTATAAGAGAATAAACTCTTTAAAGAATTTGCATCAGGGTACTGGCAAACGGAAAGGTGTTGGATGCTAAGAGTTTATTGAATCTAATGCTTGACTGTATAGGCTCTTTCAGAAAAGCCCGAGTCTTTTGTGGAAAGATGAAGTGCATAGTTTGTGGTAATAGGAACAAATGTATTTATATGCAATTTGAGTGATTGCTCAACTTAGTATACTAGTCCCTTTAGTTTACTATTTGATTTATTCAAGTATTTTTTTTGTAAAATAATTTTGACCAGACTCTATGACTTCAGTACATTATTAATTGCTACATACTTTAGACTAATGTTTTACGGATTCAGATGTGTTTCCAAAATGTCATGAAATATTAAAGTTTTGGATTTTTAATAAGTGACTAAGAACTAGTTTCTAGTTTAATATAAAAACCAGTATTTCAGTCTGTATGATACAAAGAGTGAAAACTTAAGTTGCCTGATTTTTATTTATTTACTTTTTGTACTTTTCATCATGGTTTTGTGCTTCATTAGCATGAATTATTCAAAGCTGCAATATAAACTTTTGATTAAGCGCTATGTGGTTTGCATGAGAGATTTAAAATCAGAAAGTCCAAGTGCCCAAAGGTATCACTAAGACTCCTAATTATGACAACTATTGCCTCGTGTGTTTTTATCCACTGTAATCCCTCTGACCCCTTCAATTACATGGTACAGAACAAAAGCATTAGATGGAATATACCGTTTATGTTGGCACTTTCAATTAAACTCTTAGGGTTAGAGTGGTCTTGGAGAGTTTTAGTTGAATGAAGTCCACATTCAATCCTTCTGAGCAGCTGGTCAGAATCCTTTCTATTTTTAAAGATTCTCAGATTGGAGTTTCTGCAGTCTCAGCAAACAACCTTAATGTTTAAAAACCCACAGTGTCAGAATCTTCCTTATGGCAAACTTAAATCTATTAAATTTTTCTTTAAGCTCATTTCATCTTGAACACTTAGAATGTTCCACCTTTTATATTTTCCAGTGCTTCGATAATCTCTGTGTCTGTGTTCCAAAACCTCTCTTTGGTTATGGAGATCTGAACTGGGTAGTGTCTTATAGTATATATATGCCTTAGTAGTTCACAGGATAAAGGAAGAATTATTTCGTAGTTCTTATATTGTTCAGTTCTATTTAAGTTGCTTAGCATAAGACGTTAATCTTCTGAAATCTAAAGGGCTTGCAGAGGAAATTTCTGTCACATGGTCAGAAGGTGTCCTCCCTCCTCCACTATTGGTCATTCGTTTTCCCGAAGCCTGTTTGATGCCCCACGGACTAGACACATGAGTGTGGATGTGACAAGACAGCCCATAATCCACATGGCTCTGCTGGCTAAGCAGGTGCTCACACACATGGGACACTGTTCTTATTCACTGCTGGGCTCATTTTTACTAAAATACTAATTCATTTACTTTTATCTAGGTGCTACACTTTGACTTTTGGGATTGTTCTCTTCAATATTTACACATTTGAGTCTGCTTAAATTACGTTTGCGTCATTTAAAAATATCCAAGTTAGTCTGTATATGGGCTTCCTACACCTGATTTATTTTGTCTTCTTTTACATTTTACTATGGAATTTGAATGGCCTTTTCAAGGTTTCAGTAGTTTCTCACATGAGGTAGGCAGTGTGTGAAAAATTGATGTTCATTCCTTCTCTGTCACAGGCAGGTTTTTGAGAAAAGTCATTGCCTTCACATTACATGACACTTAGTCTTTCTTCCTAAATTAAAACAGGTCACTACCTTCTGGACCTTAGTCCCTTGAGCATTTAAGTAAGAGTTTCCTAGTGTAGAACAGTGTATGTTTGCCTTCTTTATTAATGAGTTGTGAAGCATGAAGCTAAAAACTGTAGTTATACATCATTTTTGTTTTTTATATTGAGCAATTCACACACCCTAGTTAGTTTCAGGCTGACCTAAATTTATTGATATTTTTTTCATCAACATAAATATTAAACTCACAGATCCATAAGATACCATCATTAACTTTTTTCTCAAAACGCATTTCTACTCTGACAATAACTTTTTGTTTGTTTTTCAAATTTAGTACCAGTGTGGTCTCAAATTGACCTCTACATCATTGACTTGGATTATTTCAACTCACTGAGACTCAGTTTATCTGGGACTCTGGACTGGGACACCGTTAGCTGATTTAACTCACTCTTACTAAGGTCTATGATACTTCAACTTTGGTTCTTACTCTTCTAAGTGTCCTCCCTTTCAATATGAACCCATATTTTCCTGTTTTAATAGAGCTCTTTAAAAAGTAGCACATAACACAGTTATCAAATGAGAGTATTTTGTAACTTCATTATAGAAAGAAGAAGAGCCACATTTCCTTTTTGATGTAATAATTTCTTTATATATATACATACATACATATATATATATATAATGCACACAAACACACACACATATGCTTGGATAATATGAATTTAACATTTTGGTGTCTTCTAGAGAGAATTCTTCAGTTATATATATAATGTGGTTATATACATTTGTCATGTTCAAATCACATGTCTGTAGAATCTGAACATATGACATTAAACTGATCATATAAGGGGAATTATATTCATATACATTTTTACTTTGAATAATTTCATTTAGAAAACATTGAATCATTACATGGAGTTCTTGTAATAGATAGTGGGATACTTGAGAAATAAATAAAGCATTTTACCCCCAGTGTTCACAGATCAGCAAACTGGAAATCCTAGAGTGAAATTCAGCTCCTATCTTCAAAGTAAAAACATGCAAATGTCTTATCTGTTCATCCAGACTTGATATGAAAAAAATAGCATACTGCTTTTCATCCTAATTAGAATGTGAATAATTGATTTGAAATAGTTTATGTTACTTTGAATATAGGGATTCATTAAAGAAAAGAAAAGAAAAATGACAGAGTATTACATGGTACTTTGTATACCATTTAGTATTACATAGTACTTAATGGTAAAAGTCTCTAATGTTAGAAAATAAATTTACGTGTGCTCACAATTTAGAATATTTATCCCCCACTCTATGACAACTTTGAAATAAAATGACTGAATGATGACTTTAAAAGATCTATTTGAGATACACATGCACCCCCACACAGGTCTACATCCACACAGGCACATAGATACAGATACATTATTATTGGTGCTCAAACATAAGAAGTCATTATGTATTATGTTAGAAAGTCTTTTACCATCAAATAGGTTAACTGTAAAACTTTGTTACAATAATTGAAGTATTTATTAAGAAAACAATCTACAAGTGTATTCATTTTTTTGTGTGTGAACTTATAAATTCTTCTATCCCCATGATTGAATTCAGTAAAACAAATAATATTCTCCATAGAGTGTCAAAAATATGTTTGAATTTGTTGTTAGTTATTTTTGTAGTGAAAACTTTTGTCTCGAGCACTTGGGTGGCTCAGTCAGTTAAGCATCCAACTTTGGCTCAGGTCATGATTTCATGGCTCATGACTTCAAGCCCCACGTCAGGCTCTGTGCTAACAACTCAGAGTCTGGACCCTGCTTCTGATTCTGTGTCTCCTCTCCCTCTGCCCCTCCCGTGCTCATGCTTTGTCTCTCTCTCTTTCAAAAATAATTAGGGTGCCTGGGTGGCTCAGTTGGTTGAGCATCCGACTCTGGCTCAGGTCATGATCTCATGGTTCATGGGTTCGAGTCCTGCATCAGGCTCTGTGCTGACAACTAGCTCAGAACCTGGAGCCTATTTCAGATTCTGTGACTCCCTCTCTCTCTGACCCTCTCCTGCTCACGCTGTCTGTCTCTCTCTCTTAAAAATAAATAAAACATTAATAAATAAATAAACATTAAATTTTTTAAAAAAAGAAAAATATTGTCTTAATTTAGATTTGACTATGGTTTTTTACTTATTTGTGTCTTTGATAGTATGACTCAGGTTATCAAGTGATAAATATTAATATTCATAGTTGTATATTTGATCGATAGTACATGTTTAGCTTATTACCACTCTTTTGAAGCTTAGGTAGAGTGACACTTTTTATGAAGTGTGTAACCTCCTTTCTTTTCATTGCCCTTTCAATCTTTTCTTCTTCTTTCAACTGATTCCAGAAACTTGTAGTTGGCATTTATGCTTTCAATATAAGTGCCAACTTTCTAGATCTTAAACTTGTGTTTATCTGCCTTTAGAAAGTTCCCATGGTAAGAAGAATCAAATGAGCATTTGAGTGCTATAATTTGTGACTTTCAGTAGAACTATACTGCATTTATTTCATAATTAATATTTTATAGATCAAATCCTTCAATTTCTTTTAGACATACTATTAAGATAACCTCTATTTTAAACTTCTACTCTATAATTTGGAGACACATTAAATATAAAACATATTGGCATCATGTGTAGGCTAAATTAAGATGGAATTTAATATACAATTTTATCATTCATGGTGGAAAGATTATGAAAACTTTGGTGTATAATGTGTAGGCACTATGATGCATATTTTACATGTGTTACATGTTAACAGAGCTTTCAATGTCAGTAGGTTTTAGGCTGTTTGGGGAGCAAGGGGCAAGAAGATTATATATATTTCAAATAACTTTATGAAGTGCATGGATTTCAGTGTGAATTTGGTTTGTTCAAAATGCACATTGTCAGAATAATTCTTTAGTATATACATACATATTTTGTAGAAAGTAATTTGAATCAAAATTGAAATAAAAATGGTACTTTGCTTGAAAATATCTTGGTTTTAACAAGTACAGTTTTTCAGGTAATCCTTATAAAATGACAGGTGACAGCCTTTTGTAGATAGATTTTGTGAGTCAGGTTTACTTAGCGGATAAGGTGTGGAGAGAGAAATTAAATATTTGATATGTTTTCATGACGAAGTGTAGTTATAATGATGATACAAATATACCAGTTTCCAACTTCCATAGTCTCTCTTGCATTGGGAGTACATACTGAACTTGAAGAGAGATTCTGGAAAGATGATTTACATTATACCTTAGAGAGTATTCTCACTTGTACCTTATTAATTTATTGAAAACAAAAAATGCATAAGAGTATTATATAGCATATGAAATGAAAAAAGGCTTTTAGAAATATTTACTAAGGTATGATCTTGTTTTTCCTGAGACGTACCCCTGATAACGTGCATTGAACTAATCCCTTCTTTCACTCAAATTTGGTACTTGAAATCTAAACATATACTTCTGAAAAATTGATAATATACTCTTCCTCACAGATAAAGACACTATTAGAGTTAGCTATTTTTTCTTTTCTTCTTCGGCTGGTAGGAAACTCAGAGAGAAATCTGTGGCTTAACAAAGCCATGGGAATTGGTGACGGCATTCAAAGCAACATGGTGTCCGCTTCCTTGCTCATCTCCTATTCCCAGTTCATCCTTTATTTTAATTTTATTTTCCATGGCTCTCATTTGTTTAAATTTATATTTTATAGTTTTAATGTACAAAGTTTCTTTCAGATGACTTAGTTCTGTTGTGAAAATAAGTCAGGCTAAAAATAAATAATAAAATATAGAATCCCTAAATACAAGGATACCACACAGGGTTTTGTATTGGATGGCTTTGACCACGATTCATGGAATAGAGAGCATTCATTTTGTTCATTTGTAGCAAGTATAATTAGGGCTGCCAATTTTTTCTTTGACAATTGGCAAATTTCTTTTGGCAAATTTTATTTCACTTTAGTGTGGGTGTTAAGGCAGGATATAGTTTATTTTGAAACAGATACTGCCAGGTTTTTTTTTCTTAAACAATCATTCCCCTCCCTGTTATTCCTCTTGCCATTGATCCTTATTCCTTTCATTAACATGATTATCAATTTTTTCAATATCTTTTTTGGTTTATGCGTAAATGTTGGCATATATGTCTATCTCCAGAGCTACAAACCCCTGCAATGGTAAGCACCACACCATTCTGTCTGCTTCCCAGTCCAAGCAGACATGTTTCTTCTCTGTTCACCATCGGCATTTAGAGCTTCCTGCATATCTCCATTCAGAACTACTTCCCAGTGTTCCTCCCTGCCCACCTTCCCACAGCTATTACTCAGCACTTGACTTGTCCTATCTGCCTCCTGAGCAACAAATACAGTCAGTACCTCCCCACACACACATGTGTCCTTGCCAGATCTCCATTTTGCAACGAATAATTAGATTCCCTAACATTTTTCTTGGCAAGCAAAGCAAAATGCGTTTCCTCTCTGTGAATGAAATAAATATAATATTCTAAACAGAAAATAACAATTGGACCCCTTTTTTGAATATTGAAGGGGATGGAAGCTTCACTTAAGTCTGACCCTTCCTGTTGCATTGCTTCATCTAAATGTGAAGTCGAAAGATACACTGGTGGTCATATTGATTACATTCACATTATCTTTAAGATGTTCTAAGTCCCTGGATGATCCAAGGGTCTTCATGATCCAGTCCCTACCTGCATCTTTAGTTTTAACTCTTTTTTTTTCCACCTGATCCTATTATGCTCTAGCCATACCAAACTACTCAGAGTTCTTGACTACAATAGGTGTTTCTAGACCTTTATGCCATTGCACATTCTGTTCCTTCTGGCACAAATCCTCTTTTGTCTTCATTTGTTGGGCCATGTCTTATATATCCTCTCAGACCTAACTAAAGAGTTGGGTCCTCATGTGAGTTGACACTGAGTTCTCTACCATGAGTCAAATGCTTCTTTTGCAGGCTGCCGTCACATCCATTGCTCACCTTGATTATTCCTGAACTGTAGTTGTTTATTGGTCTCCATTTTGGTCATGGGATGTGAGACCCTTGGGGTCACATCTGCTATTATCCCCCAGAACTAAGCACTACTTCTGGTTTATTATTGATTTTAATAGGAAAAAAAGGGATTTCAGTGGAAATTTAATTGGTGTAAATAGTTCCCTTTGGTCCTGCTTGTAGCTCCATGAAGAAAACTTTTCCTGAGAGACTTTTTCCCCAAGCTAGTTAGTCAGAATCTTTTAGAATGCATGCTGTTATACTGATGGATTAAGTGGTCACTGTTTTCGTGGCAATGCTTCTCACTTTAATATCTACCAAGATCATTTGGTCAATTGCTTCAAGTATAATTTAATACTTCCTATTAATCCAAATTGCAGAGTCCTTTATTCCATGTAACCATTTCAGAACATTTTTGTTAAAAGCCACAAGAGACTGAAGGTTGGCTATATATGAATAGATGAAATTTGTACATGAGTTAGTTAAGCCATATTTTTCATTGGCACATATTTAATAGCTTCTGAGAAATGAATTCAAGTTAGGAACTTGATTATTCCCTTCCTATTTAGTAGTGCATAATAAGGAGAAAAAACTGATTGTTACACCTTTTCTTTCCTTATCTGTCTCCTCTCTTACTCCCCCTCTCTCCTTCCTCGCTTCCTCTCTTCTCTCCCTTCTTTCCTTCCTTCCACCCCTCCTTCCTTCCTTCCTTCCACCTCCTCCTCTTCATCCCTTTCTCTTTCTGTCTCTATCATTTTCTCTTTCTTTTGAAAGAGAGACAATAGTTCCCTGATCACTGGTCACTGTAGCCCCTGAGAAGGCACAATCCTGGAGCAGCCACAGGGTGGTTTTTGCATTGTTGCCGATACTTTCCCATTGCTTGAACTTACTAGTCACACACTCTCTAACGTTTTGTTAGCACTTTGTGTTTCTTGGATCAGTCAAAATGTGGCCACTATCGATAAAAGAAGCTTGGCCTTCTTCTAAACAATGACTTTTAGCTAAAATATCCAGCCGTCTGTGATGGACATACGGAGGGATAGTAATACTACCTGGGATGGAAAGAATACAGTTTCCTGTATGGTCAGTTTCTTTATACAAATAAACTTTTAACACTTGTTAATGGATATTTGATTTCTTTGCATCATTTGTAGGATATTAATACTGGGAAGGCCCTTAACAATCTAGTGTAACCTCCCACTACATATTTTTAAATGTATCATGATGATAGAATAGTAACTCCCCAAAGATGTTCGTGTTAGAATCCTTAAAACTTTCAAATCTGTTAGTCTCATGGCAGAAGGGGCTTTGCAGATGTGACTACACCAAGGATGTTGAGGAGATTGTCCTGGATTATGCAGATGGGCCCAGTGTCATCACAAGGGCCCTTCTAAGAGGAAGGCAGAAATGTCAGAGTCAGAGAGCGAGCTTTGAAGATGGTATGCTGCTGGCTTTAATGACCGAGAAAGTGGCCACAAGTCAAAGAATGAAGCTCAGCAAGGCAAGTACATGGATTCTCCCATAGGCCACCCAGAAAAATCACAGCCCTGCTAGTGCCTTGATTTTAATTCAGTAAGACTTTTGATATAGTGGATTGAAAGATGATACATTTGTATTCTTTCAGGCCAGCAAATTTGTGGTAATTTGTTATAGCAGCCACAGGATACTAATACAACCACTCTTAACATGGGTGGACATTTCCAGTGGTGGGAGGGCCTCTGCTCACCAAAGTGACTGATTCTCTTGTGAAACTAATGTCATCAAGAATGAGTCTCCTCCTGCTCTTATCCAAATAGCTCTGTCTCCCTCTTGCTTGTAGTCACTGTTCCTCACTGTGCCCTTTGGAAGCAAGAGAATAGATCTACCCCTGTCTTGGACGTGACGTCCCTTCAACTGTTCAGAGACAGCTCATGGTTTTTCACTGTGAAATCATGTAAAGGACTGAAAAATTTGTGAGAACTAACTAATCTTCCCTGTACATTGTTTGCGTTATTTTCTTATACATTAATTGAATTTTCTGCAACTCGAAGTTCTTTATTTATTATACTTTTAATTGTAATCCAGGTTTGAAATATAACATAGTTATGGTTTTTATACTCTGGAAAGATGGCAAACTCAGTAAAACATTATCATACATTTAGAAAAATACTGTCCACACTTTCAACTACTTCCCCAGATAGTTCCCTTTTATATCATATCCCTCATCTTTACAGCAGATGAACTTAAGAACACAAAAGCCAGATCATTTCAAAGGCACATCTTAAGGCTATCTTTCTTAATTTCCTTAGTCTTTGATTTAGACACTTGCAAGCTCCTAGGAGGGGCAAAGCATTAGTTTTAAATAAAAAGTGATGGGATCGATTGAAGTAATGATTATAATTTCATGAAATCCCCAACATTTGCTATGTTAGACACAGTGGTATCTAAACGGAAAGTTATTTTTTAACTTTCACGTTGAAGAATAACATAAGATGTAGATTGTCACAGATCATAAGTGTACAGCTTTTTCATGCCTCAGATGTAGACAGAGAACATCACACCTCCCTGGAAGCCCCAGATGTCCCCCTTTCCAAGTACCACCTACCGCAAAGGCAGTGAAAGTCCGAACACCAGATTATAAACTGCCTTATATTTTTAAATGATGTCAAAATGAATTTCAGTAAAGAACACATATGTTTGCAGCTTAGCCACCAGCAAACCATTGAATTAAGGCCCTCTTTTTGGGTCAGGGTAGGCACTCCACAGTGTTTCAGCTGCTTTGTTTTCTACATCACTTTGAGTGACCAAAGCAAACTTGTTAACTATTTGAAACAAATGAACAAAAGAATTCTGATTGGACAAGAATGAATGCATTTATGCTAATAAAACACATGGATTATATCCAGGGTGACATCTGTGAAGTATATCGTCATCTTTTCCTTAATATCACATGTTGAAATTCAAAGATCCAAGCATCATGTAGATTCAGTAGTCTCTTGCGAGTGGTTAGGGATGGCTGTGGTGCGTTTTCATTATTTGAGGGGAGATGTGAATTATGTATTTAGTGGCAAGATAACAATACATGATTCAAGGAAATAAACCTCTAGCTTGGACTTTTCATAAAAAATGAAATTTATGTGCAAATGATGTGGAAACTTTATTACAAAAGTTGTTATAATTTCATGTGCATGCACGGGGATAAAATACAAGTTTGTGTTACTATGGAAACAAGACTATTGCAAAGAGGATTACAGATAAAACCCAAACAATGCTTATATTAATCAATCCTAATTTCAGTGAATTTAAATATATGTAAAGAACTGACCCTACATTTTCAATAAAACTTAATGCTCATCTTCCAGTATCCATTTGCCTTATAGTATGATTTTAAGAGTTCTGTCTGATGTTGCTAGAAAATCTTTGGTGACAGCCACTGATGATTTGTTTATCATCATAGAAGGAAGAAATAAAGAGTAATAAACCTACCTAATGTGTTCTTTTCAATAGTAGATCACTTTGCTGTGAATTTGTGTGTGTGTGTGTGTGTGTGTGTGTGTGTTTAGGCCACAGTCAGTTCTATATACGCTGTTATTCTCTGATCATCAGGGTGGGCTCCACCTTTGAAAGTGATGGAGAAAACCAGTTATCTACAGGGAACAGAACAGGTCAGAAAGCATAACTAGGGAGAGATCATAATTGGCATAAAGATATTCATAGAGAGTGGCTTTGGATGGATTTATACAGTATACGAGCATCACTTAATCTGAAGATCATAGAATTAGACCCAACAGACAGTAACTAGAATACAATGTGTGATCTGCTTATGTGACAAAAATTTAGGTATATAAAAATGTAAATTCTTCATTAAGTCATGAAAATCAGGCTAGTCCTAGGATTCAGTTTCTGATCTTGATGGGTGCTGTGCTTGGTGAAGAGTGGTAAGGAACTGCAACCTCTAGATATGTTCCTTCATTGTTGGGAAACAACTCACTAATGTTTGACAAGTGGTTTTCGGATTGTAGTTTTATTTTTTGAAGCTATGATGTGTATAATTTGTTCAAAAGAAATCCTGGGAGAGAGGCAAAACAAGGAGATGAGGAAATCATCTCGGGTAAGAATGCGGCTTTTAATCTCACTACAGAATTTTAGATACGCTCAAGTAGTTCTGACTTGAGAACTTCTAATTACTTCCTAGGAGTTGTGCCAAATGAGATAGGTAACCATGGCTTTTGTTGTTGTTGTTGTTACAAACTCAGAAATGATTTATAAACAAGAACATAAGAGTACCAGAATTGAATCATCATTGATGTAGTTACTTGTGGAATAAGTTAATTATAATTAGTCCCTTTCTTATAAGGAGAGAACTGAGAATTCACTTTATAGATATATACACAGGAATTACATGTTTTAAAGTTCACCCAAAATAGTCCTCTTTGCTGTTTAAGGGTAATCTGGGGTGGTCTGGCCACAGGAGAGTTTCCTTGTTTAAGGGTGTAGAACATTTCCAGCAAGGAAGCAAAGGGAAATGGAAGTTTTAAAGAAAGTTTTGAATCTATTACAGAAACTCATTTTGTCTTTGTTAAGGAAATTTGATCAAAGGTATTAGAGACCAATAATATAATAACTTTGAAGACCCAAGGCAATAATCATTTCCTTAGATCTCTGAAATGCGTGTATGCCCACTAAAAGATAAGTCCCTCCCAGTGCTAGTTGGTGACAAAGGTTACATGTTTTTATATTTATTTGAAATTTGAAGAGAACAACTGTGTTGCATATAGGGTTTCATTGTGTTGTTTATGCATGTAGTTTGTCTTATTTTATGCATGTATCCCTCCTACCCCTACAGTTTAAGGGTGGGAGCGTGGACATTTTCCCTTCTTACATCAATGTAGAGAAGTACTGAAGCCACATTGACTTTGGAGTTGAACTGACCTGTCCTGTTTTGACTCCCTCTCCAGGTCCAACTAGCTATGTGACTGCTTTGCCACTTTGAACCTCAGCTTGCTCACTGGTGATGTTATGGTCTTCTAGGGCCATTGTCCGAAGTGAGCGAGCTAATGAATATTATATGCTGAGCACAGCATCAGTCACTTAGTAAGTGCACAGTGAATGACAGCCGATGGGCTTCTCCTAGAGCAGCTGGCGTGTTCTGTCACAAACAGGTGTCCTCAACCCCTTAAAATGTTTTCAGCACTGACTGAGAGCTTGGCACTTTAACATCAATTTATTGAAACTGTTTCTCTTTTGGACAACCCTGTCAGATTGCTCTTCACTAGAATTGTCTTCTTGGGAGGACAAGCATGGGCTTGGAGGCTAGTTACCTTTGTGCTAAACACGACTGTTGCCCATAGCAGCTCCGTGTTCCCACAACTTTCATAATGAAAATGCTCAGTGCGCCCTACTTTCCTGATACAGCTTTAATTCATGACAATGATACATTTTCCTGTTGTTTTGTCAAAGCAAATCAAGTTAAGTAGATGAGTTGTTGTTATGATCTTGCTGCCTTGTGGAAGGAATCTTTTTCTCTTCTTTTCTATTAGGGGTAGATATTTCATCTAAAGCTGCTGTCTCTTTGCTGATAAGCATCCAGCCTCCTTATTGTGTTTAAATATCTTTCACTGACTTTGGATATTCCAGTGAACCAATAGGGTGTTTTTTGGTCCATTGCTTTCTCTCCCCAGTGAAAACCTACTTTAACAGTAAAATATTTGAAAAGAAGAAATATTAGTATGTGAGTAAGGGTTGTGTATGGTAAACATAAGATCACATTATGAGCAAATATTAAGGTCTGTGGATAGATACAAGTTCTTAGACACATGCATTCTCCTTTTAGCACATATAGAAAGTATTCAATCACTGTTTATCATTGTTGCAAAAAGCATTTGTATCAGTGTCTAGTCAGCATGACAGAAACCATTCTTAGCTTTTCAGGCAGAGGGTTTACAATGCAAGGAATTCTCCCCAATTGTATTGAATGGCCTGAAGGAGTCAAAGGGCAAGGTGCTGTTGATACCCAGAGATGAGTAATTGTAGGAAGTCACTGTAGCCCTGGGGGCTGGAGGAATAAAAGGAGACTGTATTCCCTACGCCCTGGAAACCTTACTCTGGTTCTCCAGCTGCTGCTGCTGCTGCTGAAACCACCAAAGGTTCTGCTCTGTGGGCATCTAAGGGTTTGTGGGTTCTCTCTCTGCTGGCCTCCCTGCCTGAGTGGCTGGTGCCTGCACCGTGCTGTGTCGCAGAGGCCAGCAGTTGCGTGGTGTGGCTGCCACCACTACCTGAACCCAGCAATGCTGAGATGCCAAGGCAGCTTCAGGCAGAAACAGGTGAAAGGAACTCATGGCTTTCTTCCTTTTCCTAACTTCCACTCTCACACCAGCACTTTCCATTGGCAGACCTACCCAGAATGGCTGGCAATGGGCTCTAGGGATATGCAGTTTACACGTCACCAGCTAGCACAGTTGACCTTGGAACAACATAGGTTTGAAGTTCCTGGTCCATGTTGACACAGATTTGTTTTGCTAAGTACAATACAGTACTATAAATGTATTTTCCTTATGATGTTCCTAATAACGTTTTCTTTTCTCCAGCTTGCTTTGTCTGTATGTGTATATAGTATTTGTATATGTACATATAATGTACAGAATACATTCGTTGTTATCAATAAGGCTTCTGGTCAACAGAAGTAGTGAAGTTTTGGGGAGAATCAAAACTTAGGTACAGATTTTCAACTGCATGGAACCAGAGCCCCTAAGCCCTGCATTGTTCAAGGGTCAGCTGTAGCTTTGTGGCTTCTAGTCCCAGAAGAGAGTATGAATGCTGAGTATAGAGCTGATTGACAACAGAGAAATACCCAGCACTGCATTTACACCATGTACTTTAAGACTGCAGAAACTAAGCGGGGGGGGGGGGGGCATTAACTAAGGATGGAAATTATTTTATATCTGTTACACAGAAATCTGATGAATGGGTACCAATGTTTATGTTCTACCCAGACCTCATATATATTAATTTCCTATTGCTCTAACAAATAACCATAAACTTAATGGCTTTAAAACTGGCTTTGTTATTCCTTAGTTCTGTAGGTCAGAAGTCATACAGAGATCTCATTGGACTAAAATCCTATCAAGGGATAGGAACCGCTCGCTGCCTTCCTTTCTGGAGGCTTTAAGGCAGAATCCATTTCCTTCTCCAGCCTCTAGAATTTGCCTGTATTCCTTGGCTTCTTATTACCCATCTCCATTTTCAAAACCAACAAGATTTTTTTTTTTTCCTGGTATCATCTCTCTGTTTCTCCACAATTGGAAAAAACTCTTTGCCTTAAAAGACACATGTATTTAGATTGGGCCTATCTTTCCAGGAATCGCTCCTCCTCTCAGGGTTCTTAGTTTTAATCATATCTGCAAAGACCCTTGTGACATGTGAGATAGCATTTTGGGTTCTGAGAATTTGATCATGGGCATCTATGGGGGCCATTGTCCTGCTTACCACACCTTAGAACTTTAGGTTCCTATACATGTGTCGTCACTCACTGGTTGGTATCTCTCATGGACATCTCAGACACATAATCTCTAAAACTAAATCTTCCATCAAGTATGCATCCAACAACATAGGTTTGAAGCTTGAGAGTGTTTTCCTTTAAATCGTCATCAGATTGGTACACCTGTTCATTGTACTTCCTAAATATTTCTCCAGTCTACCCTGCCTTGTGACTCTTCTACCATTCTTCCTCCTGCCAAAGAATGCAAACATTGTCCATTTTTCTGAAAACGAAATGCTTCTTGATTAACTTTGGCATTGTGTGAACTGGTGGAGCTTCTGATGCAAATCCGGTGCCCATGTCATCAGCCTCAATGGAAGTTACAGTGTAGGATGGAAAACACACAGTATACAAATAAACCTATAGGACAAATGTCTCAGAAGAGGACATTTCTGACCTTTGTTATTATGATTCATTTTTTAAAAATTGAGGTTAAAAATATGAATATTCTAGAGAAAGGCCATCATGTTGGCTGCTTTAAATGCAATCAGTAGTAAGTACATTTTTGTGTGTATATGTGTCACTTTCTCCTGATTCTAGAATATAAAGATGAATGATAAGACTGTTAAATTACGAGCCAAATATGGCAATTTTGTTACTTGTAGTAAAATTGAGGTAGAACTGCCTATAGAGTACCTCTTCTTCAGTTGTTGTCTAAATGGGGCTAAACTGCATAATTTTGAGGTCCCCAGACTAGACTTGATAGATTCTGAATGCCTGGGGTGGGGCCAGGAATGTGCAGTTTAAACAAGGAGTCCATGAGTGTATTGTGTGCACTAATAAGAGGAAATTAGTGAACCAGTTGGCCACTCACCAATGCTCCTTTGATTTGTGACTCAGAGGCAGAGGAAGGTTTTGTGATTTTCTTATTCTCTGTCCTCCTTTTTCCACTGGTAACTCCTTTGAGTATCCCCCATGAAGCTTCCCTGGGGTTCTAAATACCTCCCTAATTCCCAGGTCACAGTCACAGTAATGGATTAAAAGCACTCATTTTATGTCAGACATACTAGGCTGAAACAAGCCTTTCATACAGTGTCATAAGTTCATAAGTAACTTAAAAATTAAGTTACTTAATTTTTAAAACAATTTTAAGATGTTGGTACTATTGACTTCATTTTGCAGAGGAGACGAGGCTCCCCATTTCACAACTGCTGAGTGGAAGAGAGCTTGGGCTTGGATCCATGACCTTCAGCATCCAAGGCTCAGGTGTGAAACCATTTCATGGAGAATTGATTATTCTCTCTGCGTGCCACCATGATGATTTTTACATCCCTTTATTACAATATAATGGTATTTAAATTGTTGGTTCACAGAACTGTTTCTCTTTCTTTGAGTCTCCTGGCAGTCATAGTCTGCCACTTAAATGACAGCAACTGGGTGCTGCAGAGTCTATAAGTTCAGGAGGCATTCAATAAAACTCTTGTCCCCTTGGCCATCCTTGTATTCATTCATTGAATCTTAGTTGCTTAGAGTGGGTCAAAATGAAAATATCAAGTCAAAGTAGTGACACCTGGGTGGCTCAGTCGGTTGAGCATCTGACTCTTCAAATTTAGCTCAGGTCATGATCCCAGGGTGGTAAGCCACCTGAATATGGAGACTGCTTGTGATTCTCTCTCTCCCTCTGCCCCTTCTCTGCTTCTTCTCTCTCTCTCCCCCCGACCCCGCATCTCTCAAAATAAATAAACATTAAAACATTTAAAGTAAATGTAAAATTTGGGTTCCTGCACACTTGGCAAAATGAGCTTATAGAACTTTGGCACAATATTCATATGTACTGTAGTCACAGTGTAGGTATAATTAACTAATATTCAGATTTTAGTAAAAAAAAAAATAAAACTAGTGGTAAAAGCTCCAGTTATTAGCAGTTACACAAACTACAAAGGCATTTTCCGGAACCCAAAGACACTAAGAATGGATAATAATGGAAGAGTGAAATGGATACTTTGAATTTTTTTATTTCATATAAATTGCAAATAATGTAATTTTTCAAGGTGAAAACCCCAAATTATTTCTCTTCATAGGAGGAAATAAAAATGTTTATGTACTTTCTTTATTATTAGGTACTATTTCTTATTTTATCATACACTAATTCTGCTCATAAGTATGAATATTAAAACTCAATTTATGTATGTCAGGTGACAACACATAATGGTCTCATTACCTTATTCCTTCAGGTACATGTGATTAAGTAACCAGTTTCTTCTTAGAAACATATAATAGAAACAAAACTCATAAAAGCGACATAAGTCCATTTTGATCTTATTAGATTTTGAGTTTTTAAAAATTACAATAATAAATTCCCTTGTAAGTATATTAAGCCATTTAATTACAGTGATGAGTGATTTTCTAATCTTCACATTATTATTGAAGAGTATAAGTGGGGTATTCATAACACATATTAATAAAAGTTAATTAACATCAGGGTCCAGTTGTCTGAATTGGTATTTAAGCATTTATCAAAGGGTAGCTCAGACTCTTCCAGAAAATATTAAAGGCAGGAGCAAAACCCTGCCAAAGGACTAACCCTGTGCTTTACCCTGCAAGGGGATTTTTTAGAATATCTGCAGATGACTGGATGCTTGCTGCAGAAGCATTACATATCAGCAGCGACTAATTGGCCTGACATCCCTGAGGTCTCCCTAGGCTGCTGGTTAGAATTCAGACCAGTCTTATGTCCTTGTCACAAAGTGTGTTGTCATAACTGCATTATGAAAACCGCAGACTCGCAGAGCACACTCTAAATTCTGATGATTTTAATAACGACTTATTGAGTTACTGGTTATTTTCATGTATGATTTATCTCACTTAATATTTGGATACTCGTTCAATTTACAGGCAACAAAACTGAGGCTCAGAGAGGTTAATAACTATCTTAAGGTCACAGTTAGCCAGCAGAAAATAAGAGATTTGAACACAAATCTTCTAGTATGAAACCTAGAACTCTGCACTCTGTGTGAGTGGGTTGCTTTGAAAAACATTTTTCAGGGGCGCCTGGGTGGCTCAGTCCGTTGAGTGTCTGACTTTGGCTCAGGTCATGATCTCACGGTTCGTGGGTTCGAGCCCCGCGTCGGGCTCTGTGCTGACAGCTAGCTCAGTGCCTAGAGCCTGTCTTCAAATTCTGTGACTCCCTCTCTCTCTGACCCTCCCCTGTTCACTCTCTCTCTCTGTCTCTCAAAAATAAATAAAACATTAAAAAAGAAAAGAAAAGAAAAACATTTGTCAGGCTGCTAAGAAATTCTTTGCTTCAAGGACAAGAAAAACCACCAAATTACTTCAACTGACTTAAACAAAAGAGAAGCATTGTGTATTGGAAGCACTCCTGGTTGGAAAATGTTAGGACATCAGTCAGGGCTGGGAAATGGAATCAGGAGTTGAGGAGACTCTGGTTTTTCCAGATACCTCGTCTGTTTCTTATTTCAGCTTCTTCATTTGCTGCCTTACAAATGGGATCTCTCTGCCGCTGATAGATAATGACTAGTCTAGCCTGTGTGTATGGGAAGGAAGAGAGCTTGAGTGCGAGTAAAGGGGCAGGGTTGTCTGTGACCCATACAAGGAGCTATAGGAGGAGACACTCTGAGAAAGTTTCATGGGCAGCTTCTCAGATGGGAGTCAGACAGGAGATGGGAAGACATCTGGTAGAGGAACGATCTGTATTATTTATACAAAAGAATTTTCTTGTACTGTTCTGTTAAACTTTGATCATTAAATCCCTGATTCTCCCACATGATCGGGAGCAGTTGTATGAATCTTAATTGGTTTCTCTACTTTGGGTTAAGAGCATTGTGTATATACCCGTGTGTGTGTGTGTGCGCGCGCGCGCGCTAATAAGTCAAACCTATAATTCTATTCCAAATATGCACATATAATTCTAGTTATTCAAGCATTTTATTCCTGTTAATCAACTGGGAGTTACCTTGATCAAAGAGATATTTTGGTGTCTCTTCTATGAAACGAAAGGGGAAGCGTTGTCTTTTTGTCATTTGCAAACAAATTACATGTGCTTATACAACTATCATTTGGTTAATATTAGCAAGGAGAACCAGGTAGTGCCAGAGATAAAAAATGGCGCTTCTGGGAGTGGAATGTGCCTGCCTATAACCTGTGGGTTTCCAGCATCTCTGACATGGCACAGTCCCTTGAGTAAACATCTTTAGCAGCAGACATGAGTTAGTGGCCCTCATAAGAATTATATCATAAAGCAGTTTTTATGGACAGGAGTACTCTTGAGGAAAATATTGTACTCATTTCAACTTAATATTATATGAAATCCCTAAACAACTTTCAGTATAGAAAAACATTTGCTGCTTGTATAAGAAGGTCAAAAGTGAAAATGTCAAACTGCTAATTACCTCCCCTTGTGGGTGGTGAAAGGAATACAGAAATTGCTGCAATCATCCCATAAAAGAGATAAATGTTGAGTACACTCATAGATGATGTCCTGGTTAAAAAACAACCATGATGAAAACTTTCTTTGTTTCTTACAACCCATCATTCAGCTGTTCACCCCTAAAAATTCAAACTGATAATCATGTGGCTAATATGCCAAACTTCTAAAACCCTTCAAGTTTTTGCATATAGTTTGCACTTTGTAAGATGGTGGGAAATAGCATTTAATAATGTGTGGATTTTTGGAAATATTCTGTACCAAGAATAAGGCAGTAGAGGTGTGGATTAAATTTTATCGGAGAGGATAAGCAAGACATGGATGATGTCTAGCTCTTGCCTTACCATCAGTCAGTGCTGTACTTTGAACCTCTACTTGCTCCGTTTTCATCACTGAAGGACGAGACTACATTACACCCTGTAAATAAGCTCCTTCTAGTTCTCATATTTGTGTCCTTTCTTTTTTTTAAATAAAAAAAAATTTAATGTTTATTTATTTTTGAGAGAGAGAGAGACAGAGTGTGAGCAGGAGAGAGGCAGAGAGAGAAGGAGACATAGAATCTGAAGCAGGCTCCAGCACAGAGCCTGATGCAGGGCTTGAACTTATGAACCATGAGATCATGACCTGAGTGGAAGTTGAATGCTTAACCGACTGAGCCTCCCAGGCACCCCTGTGTCTTTTCTTAATCTATTATATCTCAGAGATCATAGTCATGTTACTTAACAAAGAGTACATTTTAAATAGAGATGCTGATCATTGTTGAAGGTTCATTATACTGTTCTCATTACTTTTGTTAATGAAACTTTTCAGAGAGAGAGATAGAAATATAGCTATAGAGGATGATGGCAATAATAAGGAAATGCTGCTTATTATTTCCTCCATCTTAAAAAACATGGTATGTTAGTTTATTTTATTGAGTCACCTAAACATGAAGAGTGATATAAACAATACGATGTAGGAGGAAGCAGTAACAGAAATTGGAAAACCTTGCAAGTCCTCTTGAGCCATTTTAGTTGAAATGCTTTATCATTTCATTGTGAATGACATATAAGATGTACTTATAGTCAAATTTAATGAATATACATTACAGAGATAAATGGTTCATGAATTCGCCATCATTTTGGATTATGCATTATTGCTCTTTAAAATCATTAGTTTGGAAAATTGAGATTTGATTGTAATTTGCAATTTCCTAGCATGCCCTGACTGGGCAAAGAAGGAAGCAGTCTGGATAATGGTCAGAACAAAATTTACAAATGTAATGGGGTTGATCCATAAAGTCGATAAAGCACATGGCATAATCTGCAGTCAACTATAAAAATTTGACCATGGAAACACCAATGGAATAACTTGGAAGTTTGAGCTGTAACATCAGAGCTCATATATATTCTAAAGTCACTTTCTGCGTAGCTAGATTTCTCCCAGAGATTAGTGCATTTATCTAAAAATGTTTATGGAGCAATCATCCTTTTCCAGAACTGTATGAATAGTCATCTAAGGACCATTAAGGTACAAGACCAGGTCTTTGCCATTCAAAACTGGGTAGAACTCTTTTCTCCTTGGGCCACAATTGGATGTTAATCTCACATGAGAGGACAGATTCCTTTCTTGGAACCAGAATAAACAATGGGCCCTCTTTTAGTAAAAAGTTTAAAATCTCAGGAGGGCCCTTTGAATCCCCAAACTGACTGCAGATTCACTAACAACCACGTCAACAGCCAAGCTTGTAGAAATGTTTATACTCTGTTCTGTTTCCTCACCCCGCCCTCACTCCTCGACTTGATGTGTCCTGCTTCTGTCTCCAGTCACTCGTTCCAAGTCACCAGTGATCTCTTTGTCATTCGATCTACTTTTTATTCCTTTTATTACTTGACTTTGAGACCACAATTGATATTGTTGAGTACTCTCTTTTAAATAAATGTTCTTTTCCTTTGGCTTCCATGACACTTCCCTGATCTGCTTTACTTTCTCTGCTTCTGGGCAATTTAAATAATGTCTTCTTAGACTTCTTTGTGGGGTCCCTGTTCTTCCCAGGACAGTCCTCAGGGTTCTGAAGTAGACAGTGTTCTCTCTTCACTGTCTACTTGTGCTGAGTGATAGCACTGCTCCTGAATCGTCTGTCAGTCATCATCTGTGGTGATATTCCATCTCTATCTCATCCAGTCCCATCTGCAGAGCTTTGGGGAACATATCCAAATCTCTACTGCAGTTTAACATTGATGTTGCACAGAAGCCTCAGATTCAGTGTGTTTAAAACAGAAAACTTCACCTTACTCCCTGCACACCTTACTTCCCTGGGAAGCTGCTGCTATCCCAGTATTGCCTGTCTTGGGAAATGGCACCACAGCTCATTGTTGACTCCTTCATCTCCTTCACACTCTCTACTTTCAATCAGAAACCAAGATATATAGCTCTTGATTTTTGCCAGCACATTCTATTCTTATTGTCATTATCTTTGTAGACACTTCCTTTCATCTCTTTATCTTGATTATTGTACTGGCCTCCTAACTGAGAGGTCTACCTGGTCTAGTTACCAAGAACTCTTATGTCTTCTCTCAATTCCAAGTGGTTCTTCTATAATGCATAGCTAATCATGGCATTTCTCTGATTAAAACAAAACTGTGTCCCATTTCACTTGAAATGAAGTCATATTGCTTATGTAGCTCTAAGTGTCTGCATAATCTGGTCCCATGCCTACCTATCCAATCTCAGCTCTTATGCTTCCATTTGTACTTCAAGTCCTGCCTTATTGATATTCTTTCACATCTTCCAACCCAGTGTGGCTCTTCTTGCCTTTGGGTTTTAGCACATCCCTCTGATAAAGTGTACATACACACACATATATATGTATATATATATAATGTGTATATATAAAGTATACATATATGTGTGTGTGTGTATATATAAGAAATCCTTATATCTTCTCTCAGAAGCATCCGCTAATTTTCTGCACTAGGTAATGTTAGAAAGCAACTGCAACTGTATATCCAAGATGATAACAATAATTATATATTACTATATATTAATATAATTACTATAACTTTAACTTTTTTGTGTCCGGAGTAGAGGGAGATAGAGACTGCATATTATTTGCTCATGATTGCATTGCACCTCTACACCCCCATGCCTGATAAAGTGTTTGACACAGTTTTTCCGTTCACACTTGAATGCTTAAATGCAGAGAAAGAGTACAATTCAGTGTGTGTTATGTTGTCCTACAACTAACTAAAACAGAGGATGAGATCTTTCCATATAATGCCAAAACACACCTTTTTACCTACATTTTTATTGTAAATGGAATAAATAATATACCAATGAATTTGGAAGGCCCAATGGAAGCTTTTATGCTTAACACATGATTATACATATCAATAAATGACAATGGCATGGCATTCAATAAATGTTTGTGTTAATCAATAAACGACTATTAATATTTTGAATGAGCTTTATTTGCCTAAAGGAAAGAATTAAGCTCAGTAAGAGATGCTGGTTTTATATTTGGCTCAACTGAATGCAGGTATAATATTAAGGGGAGCCATGGCATTGAATATTAGACTCAGGATAATCTTTGGGACAATTGCTCTCTTAGATTTAATTTATTTTAACTTATCAAACTGTTTTGACTTTCCCGGAAGTTACTTCCTTATATCAGAAGATGCATATTAGTACTTAGCCATTTCACCAAAGTATGAGATTTAATATGATACACACTCTCTATACCTCACCGAAAGATGTTAATAATGAAAGTATCAAACAAAAGTGATGCCAACCTGAGGTAGCTGTAATATATCAATAATTGAAAGCACATTTTCCTTTACAAACACTATACTCATAAATTTCCTACGTCAGGAATGCAACCATCTTGTTGTAAAAACTAGAAACCTAAAATATTTGACAGTTTTCTCTCCCTCATAACCTATGTTTGTTTACCTCCTGATTATCTCTCAAACTGGTCCCCTTAGATCGATCTCCATACTCATTAATCTGGTTGGAACTATTATCATCCTCTCCCAGAAGACTTGTAACACCTTCCTAAGAAGCTGTCTGCCAACATGTCCCCTGCCAGTCCATTCTTCCCTCAGTAGCCAAACCTGTCTGATTATGCCCTGCTGAAAATCTTCAGTGGTTTCCCATCGGCCTTAAAGAAAATGTCTTACTCTTCACAGTTTCTTCTGATTTCATCAGTGCTACCAAACTTGCTATTTAGATGTCATATTCTAGTATATAGATTTCTGGCTTGTCAGTTTCCCATTCACCTTTACACTAAAATGGATACATCCAGGATGAACTTTTTAAAGGAAAATGGAGGTATTGCCCATGGGTATTCTTTGGTAAGGTGGATTCATTCATTCACTCATTCATTCATTCATTCATTCAGACATTAGGCTTCAAAATTTTATTAAAAGCATCTTAATCTTCTCCTCCTGCTTGATCTAAAACAATAAGTCTTTCTTTTCAGACACATTTTTGCTTTACAGTTCAAGGGCTTCAGGGACTTCTTTATAATGCTGAGAAATTCTACCATGTAGATGAACAGAGACCCCAGAAGGAAGGAAATTACTTGTTCAGAGCCAAATAATGAGTTGGTAATGGAGTGCATAACAAAGGTCAGTCTTCTCATTACAATGTTCTTTTCATTTTGTCATTTTGATATTGGCTAGAACATGCTCATGAATTGTCACTGTATAGGATAGAAAGTGAGAATCAATGAATCAAAATATTACAAGGTGTGTAGTTTTATCTATGATACAATAAATCTTGTTGTAGCCTATTACTCTTGCTTTCAAAAAGTAACGTCTAGTATAAACAGAGTCTAGTATAAACAACAGAGAGAGAAGGTGAGACATGAGTGAGAGAGATCCCTTGGGAGGTCATTACACTAGAATGCATTTTGGTAAAATGTAAATATGTTCAATATTCAGACATTTATTTCTCAGTAATTCAAGGCTTTGCATTTAATGCACTGTTTTAGAAATAGAATCTTTAAAAATGGCCTAGTATTTTAGAAAGAGGTTAGAAATATGAAGTGTATGGACAAAATGGAATCAAATTTACACATTTATAATAACAAGAAAATTTAGATATTCAATATTAGGTTTCTTAAGCATGTATCTCTCAAAGAACAGGTAAGTGCGGCCACTAAAACAAGGCCTCAAAGGACACAAAGGAAACAGCTTTAAAATACAGAATAAAGGTTGTATACCTTACTAGTCGCTTGCTCAGATGCTTCAACAGGAAGGAGTATTTTTATTTTTAATGCAATGAATTGGGAATGAGTTCCTATACTTGGCTCAGTGAATAGTAACATATAAATACAGAAGTTCCACTGAATCACTTCCAGAAGGTATTCTTAGTTCAAGTTTACAATGAGGGTTTCTCGAATTTGCCAGGATTCACAGAGGAAATATAATTTGATCAATAAGCAGAATTTTGCTAAGTGAAGTGAAGAAAAAAGATAAAGACAGAGAGGAGGAATATTGAGAATCCAAGCTTTGCAGATCGTGATAGAATTTTGCGTTATATTTTATTTAAAAAGTTTTTTAATGTTTTATTTATTTCTGAGAGAGAGAGAGAGACAGCGTGAACAGGGGAGGGTCAGAGAGAGAGGGAGACACAGAATCTGAAACAGGCTCCAGGATCTGAGCTAGCTGTCAGCACAGAGCCTGACGTGGGGCTAGAACCTGCAAACCGCGAGATCATGACCTGAGCCGAAGTTGGTCGCTCAACCGGCTGAGCCAGCCAGACGCCAGAATTTTGTGTTTTATCCTGGAAGTGAAATGGAAGTCATTGAGGAATTTTGATTGGAGGAACAACATTTATTGAGTACTTACTGTATGCCAGGATTATAATACCATTATTTCATGCAACAGACCCCAATCAGTCTTATAATGTAGATACTGTGGTCACACTCATTTTATAGGTGAGGAGACTGAGCTGTTGAAAGGTGAAGAACCAAATTACAGCACTACAAGTTCTGAAGCCAGTTCAACACAGAGGACATTGACAGAAATATCATACAGACTAGCAAGAGAAAGAGGAGGAAGTGGAGATTGGAGTGAGGGAGCTCCCAAAGGAGAGCACAAAAACAAGGCCAGACACTAGAAATATTTTCTGTGGAAAGAGGGTGGGGCTTGGACTGATTGGCTGTCAGTGATGAAAAGGAGGAAGAGAAAATTAGGATGACATTCAAGTTTCTGACTTGGCAACTGTGTGGAGAGCGGTCCCTTTTTTAGCAACAGGGAGTACACGTGGGGGAGGGGATCAAAGGAAGTGTGGCGGCAGAGAAGGATGCCTATGGAGCCTATGGAGATGGAGACACCTGTGGCAATGCAGTGGGACCTCTGGAGAAGGCAGTATGTGGGGGGGAGCACAGGAGGGTAATGTGCAGCAGTGAAGAGACCACTCAGAATTAAATCCAGCCCCCCTAACGGTGACCACAGCTAATTATGTAAATTAGTGAAGTGGAAATAAGAAACTTGTGTGATCAATTCTTGCTTTCACTGTGTACAAATGCTTCATGTCTTTGGGTCTCAGAATCTTTATCTGCCAAACAAGAAGAGGAGCAGACATTTGAAAATTGCCTTTGGAGGTCCCCTTTATATTCTCTGAACAACTTTGTGCGGTTTATTGCTTAAATCCCGTCAGCAGATAATCTGGAAATTTACATAATTGGCCACAAGGGGGAGAACTCTAATTCTATATTAAGTCGTTTTCTCCACTATGAAATAATCTCAAAGTTGGTGATGGGCTGCCTCATTTCTACTTCCTCGTGGAAGTTGTGGGAATTCTAAAGAATAGATTTAACTGAATGGAAATGTGGTTTTGTGTCGCTAAAGTTACGATAAAGTCCCTGAATGTAAAAATCTATTTGTATCAAGCAATAATTCTCCATGAAGGAATCCAGATGCCTCTTTAATTAAAATGAAGACAGTAAAAATTTTAAAATCACTCTGGGAGGATTTTTTCTTACAAATAACATTATTTTAGTTAACCTTCATGAAAACTATAACCTTCCCGAAAGCCCTTGGTTACTCTGAAACGAACATAAGAGCATTGGCTTGTCCGTTTACTTTAAAGATATCCATATCAAAATAAAAGAATTAGAATGGCATGGGCCACACCAGTTTAAATGTCACATGTTTACTGAATATATATATATATATATATATATACATATGTATATTTATATGTTGTATGTTCTATGTTCATTGTTATAAGAACATTGAATGTTACATACTCAGTATTAAAATACTCATTTTCTGTGTGGGTTAACTTTCTGTACTCTAGTTTTATGGGAAACTATAACTCTCATTGGCTTGAGAAATACCTTATGAGTTTTCGAAGCTTTAATAAGTCACGTTTTTTTACTTGGTCAAATTAAATTACATTTATAAGGTCTGAATATTTCTGCATTTTATCAAATATACCCAAACATATAGTACATGAGTGTCTTCCTTTTTAAAGACATGATATCAGTGAGCTATACAGGAATCCCAATAATGCAACAGTTACTGAAATCATATTTGTGTTTCCCTTAGAGACCGTGTCACATTCTTTTAATATGTTTCATGACAGCAGATCTTCCTTTGAGAGTGAATGCAATATTTAAAAAAAAGTTTTTATGAATGAAGACTGAATATTAAGGTCACCACTCAAGTCGGAGTATATATTATTTAGGAATAAAAAAACTTGATGTAGCTCAACTATTTAAACTCCCTTTGATTTATAAGCCTTCTTAATTCATCTGTCATAAAAGTCACAAAATGTTTTCAGCAGTGATATTGTAACTGAAATAAGTTAAAACCTCCTAACGTGGCTACTGCCAGGATGGGTAACTTACATTTAAATAAATTCATTCTGGTGTGCTCACTAAAAATGATAAATAAGTATATAAGTAATTTAATTTATTTACTTGCTTTGTGCTTATTTTCTAGTTAGTTTCATGACTGACACTATAAGAATCTTTTAAATGTGAAATAACAGTATACTGAGTAAATTAGTAGTATTATCACAGATATTTTCTGTAACTTCCTCTAAAATGACTCAGATTTGGGGCACCTGGGTGGCTCAGTCGGTTGAGTGTCTGACTTCAGCTCAGGTCATGATCTCACAGTTTGTGGCTTCGAGCCCCACGTCGGGCTTTGTGCTGATAGCTAGCTCAGAGCCTGGAACCTGCTTCAGATTCTGTGTCTCCCTCTCTCTCTGACTCTCCCCTGCTCACGCTGTCTCTCTCTCAGAAATTAAATAAATAAATAAATACATACATACATAAAATGACTCAGATTTTTAATATTTTTCTTTGGCTTAATAAATTAATTTTCACTTGATATTTTTCATATCTCAAAGCATTGTCAACCAATAAAAGATCTATGCAAGGCAGTGTGGAAGACACACACCTTACTGCTGCTTTTATATCCAATGACAAGCACAGTGCTTGGTCCTTTAGTAAATATTTACTAGTAGATATTTAATAAGTATTAGTGGCATAGGTGAATGAAAAGTAAATTATATGAAGTTATACCCACACATATGTAATTATTCCTGTTATAATTATTCCACCCAAATATAATTCCTGTTATAATTATTCCACCCAAAATTTAGTGGCTTAAATCAATAACAGTCATTTATCTTGTTCACAGATCTGCAATTTACACAGGGTGCAGTGGGCACACACCTTCTCTGCTACTTCACTCAGTGTCAGTTGGGCTGGCTTGAAATCCAGGGTTGACTGGAAGACTAGTGTGGAGTCACCTGAAGTTTCGTTCATGCACTCACAATGTCTAGTGGTGACATTGGATGTTGGCTGGGACCTCGGCTTGGGATGTCCTCTTAGAAAGTACTTGGGATGCTGACAGCATATTTTTAAGTTTTAAGAGTGAGTATTGAAGTGATCGTGGTAAAGTGCATAGCATTTTTATGACCAAGCCTTGATCATAAGGGATCGCTACTTCTGTTGTACTCTCTTGGTCGAGGCAATCACAAAGGTCTGCTTGATTTCAAGAGGGGTGAATTTAGAAGCCACCATGAAATGTGGGAATGTTAGGGTCACATTGTAAGAAGAGCATGTGGGATGCAAGATATTGCCATGGCCATTTTTGGAAAATATGCCATATTTTTATATATATAAATACATAACTTTACTTATAAACTGCACTTCTATTCACTAGCTAACTTAAAAAAATACTCTTCCCAAACAAACATAATTTGTTTACCTTGCTAAAGGAATTCTACCAGATCCAGTGAACAGTTAGGGTTCATTTTCTCCTTCCTGTTTCTGCTTATTGTCTGTTCTCATAAATATGTTCACTTGCCCTCCCCAACCTCTCCTCACATCCACAAGCCTAGACCACGGCTTTCTCTTTCACCAAGTTTTTTATCGTAGTTTTTTTGTTTTTGTTTGTCTGTTTGCTTTCTTTTTTGTTTTTGGCCTGGAGAACACTTACCTTTACCTTCACTCATTTTGTTGCTGAACACTTAGTCTCAATGAGTCGATGCTTGGGTCTTTTTCACATTTCAGAATAAGTAGCACACTGCTGACAAATATTAGGTGTTTAATATTTACTAAATTGATAAAATGTTTGTAAGTGATTAATCTTCCTTAACCAGAAGAATTACTTCACATTTTATCTAAAATGTACTCTTTCAGTTACTGAATTTAAATGAACAGAACTTCAAGTTTGGCTAACAGTGAAAAATGCCATTCTGTAGCTAAATCTATATTAGAAAATGTAAAAATAGAAAGTGTTTCCTGACTTTTGATTCTTATATGGAACAAGTGATGACAAATTATCTGCAAATGACAAATTTGAGGTGTATTTTGAGATTGCTCTTTTTCCTCTGAAGAGGCTGAAAATATAATAATAAATAATATAAAAGCAAAATGATCCTTGGGGTGCCTGGGTGGCTTAGTCGGTTAAGCGTCCGACTTTCGCTTAGATCATGATCTCACGGTTCGTGGGTTCGAGCCCCGCGTCGGGCTCTGTGCTGACTGCCAGCTCAGAGCCTGGAGCCTGTTTCAGTCTGTGACTCCCTCTCTCTCTGACCCTCCCCTGCTCACGCTGTCTCTCTCTCTCTCTCCTAGAAATACATAAAACATTTAAAAAAAAAAAAAAAGCAAAATGATCCAACCATATATCTTCTACTAAATCCAAAGTCTGTTTCATAAGATATTGAAATAGTTTTGGATAGGTATCACTGAAGTCATCAAGATATTGATGTTAATTGTTAAACAAACTATGAAGTTTTAAATAATGCAAAAAGCATTAATCCTGGGTGAAGGAAGGAAGAGAGCAACTTGAAATAGGTCATATAGAAACTACATATCATTAACTGCTTTATAGGAAGTAAATTGGAAAAAATAACCCATTTGTGTATCTTATGTGGAATCATTTATAGATGTTTTACACATAGGCAAGAATCATGCTTTCTGTGCACCCTGCCGTATCCCTAACATCTGGCAAATGTCTGTCACATGAAGGGTGTTCAAAAAATGATTTTGCACGAATGATGCAGTGCCTTCTGACAATGTATTTTCTGTTTGTTTCAAAAAGCTAGTGTGTTCTTCAGTTTGTTTTTGTTTTTTGTTTGTTTGGTTATTGTTGTTCAGCCTTGTAATGGTCTCAATATTCTTGATTAGGCATTTAAGAATATGTCAACTTTGGAACTGTTTTTAAAGTTTAGGTTTTGTTTTCTGAGTTCAGGAATCGATAATTATTCTTCAAGGCTTTCCTATATACTACGAATGAAAATAATGATCATATATCATACCATATTTACTTTTACACATACTACCCTTTAAACATACATTGCAAGCAACTCAGTAATGGTGTTTTCCCCCCAAATTTTATATTCCAGGAACAAAGTCATTTTTCCTGAAATTTGATTCTGAGTGGTGCAACCTCTCATTGACTGTTGAATAAATGAGCATATGAATCTGAATTGTCCTTTGTCATCTATACTTTTCTTTAAAAAATTAAGCCATTTCGCTGAAATGATGTTAACTTTTGAGCAATCATTGACTTATTAAAGCCCTCCACCTATTAAAACAGTCTTGAACTTGCTATCAGAATAGATGTAAATTTTCAAGTTTAGCTCAACATACTCTGTAAAGATTCATATATTACCTTTGTGTATATCATGGCATATGGCCATTCTTTTTTAAAAAGAAGAGTTACCTCAGACATATTTTCCTTTACTTAAGTAGTATCCATTCCTTGAGAGACTGGACTGCACCAACCACGTGTCTCTCAATCCTAGAAACGGGAAGGAGCAGGCCAGATCACCTCAGAATCCAAAGTGATATGTATGGGTCTGTTATACATGTTTAGGAATGCTTCTGGATTCATGAATTCTTCAGATTTGCACAAGTACTTTATTATTTGTTCTGGGATGAGCAATTCAGGTGCAAGTTGGTGCAAGGTGTCCCCTGGTCCTTTAGCACCCACTTTCACAGTCTTTAAAAGGTGGAGTGCCAGTTTATGAGTCTGGGTGAGAAACTCGGTGATGACCTCTCCTAGGGACTGTGTCTGTGTGACGTCATCAAGATACATGACTGGAACTTTTATTACTGAAACATGCCATTGCATGAAGAGCCTTGTTGGGATGTTGTGGGACACAGCTATAATTTTCATCCCTTGGATAAAAAATTCTGTACCATTCTTCTCCTGGTCAAGATGATCTAAGAGAATTTGATAAAGGGTACCACTGGAGGACTCAAGGATATGCAGAATAGAAGTAGGATAGATGAGCAGAAACCCGGTCACTGCTTCTTCTATGTGATGTTTCAAAATCGACTGAAACACTTGTTCATAGTAGTCAGCAATATCTTTTTTTTCCATGTTTGCTGTGATCTTGGCCACTAGAAACATCCTATGAAGAAGGAATTTCTTGAGCTGTAGTCTTTGCTTCTCTTCCTGAAGATGCAAGTAATTGCCACGTGGAACTTGGGGCATTAGAAGAGCTTCCGTTGGAAAAGTCTTTTTGATGGCCTTTTGGGTATGGCCTGAGAAGGACATGATGGGTCCTATTTATTCTTCTAAATGATTCTGGTTTGTAACCTATCACACCATTGACATTATCAGGATACCTCTTCAGTGATGAACTCTTTTTTTATTTCTTCTGCCCAAACAAACAAACAAACAAATAAAATTTCATCCATTTGTCAAATGCTAATATGTAGCAAAATCCCTTCCCAGTGTTATCAACAATACCGTCTTTGAAATAAAAGAGAATTTTAAAACAAGATTCAAATTATAGAGATCTTTTTTAAAAAGTTTACATTGAAAAAAACCTAACATTCACATTGTAGAGAAAAACCCTCTAATACACTGGGGAATGGAGTGGATAGAAGAAAGAACATACTTAGAGTAAGTTAAACTCCGTTTTCGTTTGCATTATTTTCTCCTTCAATTTATAGTACATTTTTTGTCAGCGCCCATTCTTGAATCACACACACATACACATACACGTACACACAGGAACACACCTGCTCACAGTCACTGACCAAAGCATCGGCATCACATTAAAATGGCATTTCATAAGTGTAATGCTAATTATAGATTGTCCTCAATTTGTCACATTTTAAAAAGTGGTATTTTTATGGTAATTTCCCAGTTTCTTTTATAAATTTAACTGGTACAGTAAAATTTTTTAAAAATTTGGGAAATTCTTAAGTCCTAATTGGCTTACTTTATCTTTACTCAGTATATGAAAAGTTAATACTATTGATTGTATAGTAACAGTATATTTTTGAAGTAACTAGTTTTGATTCTTTTTTTTATGATCAATAAACATCCTTCTTTTCGTTGTTGTTGTTGCTGTGGGTATCAAATAATAACTTGTGTTACTTTTAACTTACTCTTCTTCCAAATCTTTATGTTGCCTCCAGGTCATCTTAACATGTCTTTCCTTCTTTGAGCTCTTCTTGCTTTTACCTGCCTCTGAGGTCCTACTTTCCCTCCATCACTTTTCCAACTGCCAGTGTCTTGGGTGCTCCCAGCTGTCCCATATGTTCTATTCTCGTTTCTATGGTGCTTTAGTGAGTCATGACACCAGTGGTGTTAAAGGGCCAGAGCACACTGGCAAGTACCATTTCTTAATTTAATGATGTTATCTCAACAGACACCTCAACATCATAGTAGAGGAAATGAGGGCTTCTTTTCTAGAAATGGCATATTCTTAGCCAGGTGCCTTTGGTAGTCAGAGAGATGCTGGACCTGAACATCTTCCTAGACATTTTCTTTTCTTTTCACTTTTTGTCCACAATTTCTGGAAAAGAAAACTAAAGTGTGGAATAGTTATATACCTTGCACACAATTCAAGTATGCTTTAAAGCAACCTCCTTACTCTGTCTATTTATACACAAATTAAGAGCACCTGTCAGATTCTGTATGATGGTGACTGCTTTAAGAAAATTCTGAAGATTTTCTTAATGTAGTATAAAGTTATTTTTTATAATAAAAATTTATAATACAATTTCTTAAAATTGCATTCATTTGGGCTGTAATCATAATTTTAAAAGAAGGTTAGAAAACACTCTGAATTCAATTTTTAAACTTTTTTTTTTTTTATGTTTTTATTTATTTCTAGTAGAGAGAGAGAGACAGCGTGAGCAGGGGAGGGTCAGCGAGAGAGGGAGTCACAGACTGAAACAGGCTCCAGGCTCTGAGCTGGCAGTCAGCACAGAGTCCGATGCGGGGCTCGAACCCACGAACCGCGAGATCATGACCTAAGCGAAAGTCGGACGCTTAACCGACTAAGCCACCCAGGCGCCCCTCAATTTTTAGAAAGTAAACCTTAGAGTACTTTTAACCTCCTAAGTTGTGTTATCCAAATTTATGATCCGTTTTTAATGACATACAGTAATAACAGGTGACTTCATAATTCTTTGATTGTTTGGTACATAAAAACTGACTAGTTTTTAAAAATTTTTTAATTTTAATGTTTTATTTATTTCTGAGAGAGAGAGAGACAGCATGAACAGGGGAGGATCAGACAGAGAAGGAGACACAGAATCCGAAACAGGCTCCAGGCTCTGAGCTAGCTGTCAGCACAGAGCCTGGCGTGGGGCTCAAACCCACGAACCATGAGATCATGACCTGAGCCAAAGTCGGACGCTCAACCGGCTGAGCCACCCAGATGCCCCCAAACTGACTAATTTTTTACAGGGTTCATTCACTTCATCGCTTCCTGAAATGATACAGTCTTAACGAAGGCACATGAGAAACTTGTCATTGTTCAGACCAGGGCTTGTTTTCTGCCTCATTATTCCTACTACTTTGTAGAATGTGATTGTGTTGATCACAGCCTTCTTTATGGGCTTCTCTCCTCTCTTGGTTTCTATGATTCTGACCCTGCCTGAATTTCTTGCCAAATCTCTGTTTGCGGCCTTGCTCGCTTCCCTCTCACACTCAGCTCTGGGAGAAGCTGAGGCTCTGTGCTCATCTGCCCAAGTATGTTAGCACCATCTTTTGTGAGGGCAGGTATGTCATTCTCACCTCCCAATTTAAAGATCGACATTGCAGATTGACCATGGAGCCTTTCCTGCTCAGTCCAGCCATGGACTTGGACTCCTCCTCAATATAAGGTTCAAGGAAGATACAGTAAGTTTGTTGGTGTTGAGAAAGAAGAAAAAAAAATGGAATTTCCATCCCAGTATTTTTTTTTTTTTTTTTCTGTACAGAAGGCTCCCAAACTGTAATCATGTTTACAACTCTTCTCCTTGGATGTACCGCTGACCTTTTAAATTTAAAATACCAACATTTTAACTATTATTTTCTGGATATTTCCCTTTACAAATAACTGTATATGTGTCTCAGTTTACAATTTTCTCTCATTTTCTAGCCAACATCCTTGGTTCTATCTCTTCATGCTTCCTAAAGATCATCCCCCAACTATATTCTGTTACTAAGCCTTTTTACTTTTTACTTTGAAATGTATCGTAGGTTGTTGATTTCTTTGTAGTCCTTGCCATTTATTTGGATTTTAATAAGAATCTCCCACCCTCAGAATTTTCCCACGTTGCCTATTCAGCTAAGAACATGAAAATCTGAGACCCTATGACACATCTGTTTCCTAAAGCTCAGGAGATACATCTTTTATAAAGTGTTTCCTGTTTACTTCCCCTCCACAGAATAGTAGGAGAGGGCAATTCTATACATTTCTCAGTTTTATGTGGTTCAACTGAACACTTTTAGAATCAGTATTTTTACCATCAGAGATAATAGTTTGACCCATATTTTCCCAATGTATTTTTCCATTTCTCAATGCATGTTTAGTTGCTGGGTTGTTGCTTCCACATTTAGTTTCATTGTCACATCACATTTAAAGGCAATTTACCTTGTTTTCTTGTCTTTCATCAACCATACTCTTAAGTGTCAAGAATTTTGAGTAGATAGGAATAAAAACAACACACAGTGTGGACAATTTTTTATGTGCCGGTTGTATGAAATTATAATTGATAATTGTGCAAGCTCCTTTTAATGGACACTTGGCATTTGAATTCTCAGGTGCCACCGTACTTGTGTTCCATCGATTAAGGGCCAGTTATTTATCTTCAGGTGGCAAGTCGAACAGAAGGGTTCCTCTGTCTATCCAATGGGATAAGAAGACATTGGTGTTTGTTCTCCCAGAGTGATCTGTTAGAGTAAATAGTTACATTCAAACAACTGACAAGTAGCAGAACCTGAATGGAAACTGATAATGCTGAAGAGTCCTCTTTCAGATATTCTACTATCTGCTCTTGATATCCAGTTCATTTCACAGAAGTATACAGCATGTGTTTGTAACTCATGTCAAGCATGCATCTTAATATTTACTATATACTTTATGCTCTGGTTTTATTTTCTGGAACCACATGTTCCTGAAAAATAGACTCCCAGGATCCTTTTCTTTGTGAGGCAGAAAGAAAGGATTAGAAAGATTAAATATCACTAATTGATTATTTACCATGTGTCCTACGTTAGATGCTTTTACATATATTAATTAATTCAATCTTCACTACAACCCTATAAGGTAGATAGAAAATTTAACCCATAATTATAGAAGACAAAACTAAAGCATGGGCTACTTAAGTGCTTTACACACAATTCAAACACGCTTTCAGCAACCTCCCTATTCTGTCTACCTAGGCTAAAGAGCAGGAAAATTATTCCCTCTCAGTATCCATGCTCACAGGACCATTCTTTGCTTCTCTATGACATGACAATTTTTCTGGAAATGAAGGATACCTTGTGGTTTGGATAAATGAAATTGAAAACTCATAATTAATAATTACCTATAATTCAACCAAATTGATTTACTGTCTTTAATCTCTCATTTATCTCAGGTTTATCTACACATTTGGTGTGCCAGGTAATATCATGGGCATTATAAGAAACACAAACATGGAAAACACCTGCTCCCTAAAATTAGGAGTTTGGAGTCTGGTGAGAGGCATTGAGATGTCCATGAATGACTATAAGGCAGGGGAAAACAGAATATATACAATGTGAATGATGTTCAATGCTTTAAAATCACTGAGGAATAAAGGGTGCCTCTGGTTTTTTGGAAAGCTTAATGAAAGAGCTTCTAGTGGGCATGGTCTTCCCAGGGGAACAGAACTGGAAAGTGGCTTTGTGAATGTTTCTTGAATTCATTTCTTTAGAATGAGAGGATATGCACTGACTTGCTTCTATTCTCTCTGGAATAGCAGATCCCACTTTAACCTTTCGCCAGTACTCAGATACTAGAGAAACAGAGAAAATTCTAAATCATTGCCACTAACATTTTCTGTGTTTTGGTATGTCTAAATAATTAGCATGAGAATTCATGTTCTAAATAAATGGCTAACAACCTGGGTAGAACCTTTCACTAAGATCACATGCCTAAACTATTAAGTAGCCAACAACAACAACAACAACAAAAACAACTTGATTTAGCAGAGCAAAAAAGATGTTATCAAATCACGAAATATTTGAAGACGTATTTAAAAAAAGGAAACTAGATTACCTTCTTCAGCATTGCTTCTGTTGTCAAAAACGTGGAGAAGTGTTTGGTAATTATTTATCAAGGAGAGCTTGGGAATTATTTATCAAGGAGAACACAGGCTAAAAATACTTTGTTATTCAATTCAAACATTTAGCATATATTTACTATAGGTAGAAAAATGTGCCAGACACTGTGGAGATATTCTTTTAAATCAGATATTATATCTACACATGAAAGAATCATTTCTATTAGTAGATCTTAAAGTCTACACAATTATGTTTAGTACAGGACTGGAGAAGAAAGACATAAATAACGAACCCAGAAAACAAAAAAATGCTGGAGTAATTAAACCTGACTGGAAGAACTAGTATTTAAGTTGAACATAAAAGAAGATATGATTTACATGGAGGGGGGTAGGGAAGAGATGGGGATTAGGGAAGATACAGAACAGACTCTATAAGCAAGAAGTATAAAGATACTATACTTGCTATAAAGCAAGAAGAGAGGATATATTACAGAGTTGGGAAATGTGACACTTCATTAAGAAAATGGCAATGGTATAGTTAACTAGAGTGTAGTTCTCAATCTATAGAATCTGCACGTTTGTTAAATGATAGATTCCTGGTGTCTAACCCTACAAAGTCTGAGTTAGTGCACTTCAAGGGTGGTCCAAAAATGTGCATTTTTGACAAACATCCTTATAGTGTTTCCACCTATTTCAGTTTAAGGAAGAATGGGCTGGTTTATGATTTAAACACTGGCCGTCTATGAGAATCATCTGGTGGAGAATTAAAAAAGAAGCCAGCTCGTGGTTCGTATTTAATTAGAGTGAAAAGGAATGCTAGCATGTGTGTTTGTGAGAGCCTCTCCAGGTGATTCTAAGTATAGCTCTGAGGGGAACTGCTGGTCTAGGTTGGAGGGTGAGCACAGAAGAGAGACATGCAAGAGGAGAAGAAAGAAGCTGTGACTCTTTTCCAGAGGACTCGGATGCCACACTCAGAGGTATGAATTTTGCTCTGTGGGTGGTAGGGAATCACTGGTACTTTTTGAGTGCCTGTAATCATAACTGTGTTTTAGAAAGTTTCCTGTGAAGTGCAGAGGAGTTAGAGACGGGAAATACTGGAGGCAGCCAGTAACTTTTAGGAATTCTGCAGCTGGGGAATGCGTGCTCTTATCTTCTGCCAGTCAAAGAGTAAATTGGTTTCACTCTTCTCAAAAGTAATATAGTAATATGACCGTGAGCTTAAAACTTTCATACTCTACATAATGCCTCTTCTGGGTACATATCGTAAATAACATTATTGACAAATACTTTAATGAACAGATGGTTATTGTAGGAATTTAGAGAGAACTTTGAAAAATTGAATAGATGTGTTAATTATGGAATACTGTGAGGCCCTGAAATAAATTTTGAAGAATATTTTAAATGCACGGAAAACAGTTATTCTCAAAGTAAATAACATAATATGCTAAGTTACATATAACATGTGATTCCCATTTTATTTTAAAAAGATAATATGAACAGATTAGAGGGGAATCTAATCAACTGTTAAAATTGATGGAATTTGATGGCAATATTTGTTTTGCATTTATTAAAGTTTTCTAAATGTCTACATTACTGTTCTGTTCAGAAAAAAGTAACATTAAAAAAACCCAATAGGCTGTGGTACTGGTTTGATAAAAGGTAATACGTGTGTTGTGGGTATTTGTGTTGTGAGTGTTCGTGGTGTGGGATAGTTTAGTTTGAGAGCCTGCTGATGCATAGAAGTTGTGCCAAAGTGGATGCTGGACCAAGTGGAACAAGAAGAAGGATCAACTCAGGGATGTCTGGGCTTACTGATTGGCAGTCAGAATGGGAAGAGACAGAGCTGAAAGATGGAGCTGTTATCAAGGCACAGTCCAGGAACTTCAGTTTAGAAAAACCTTGCATGAAGTGAGATCCTCTTTGTGTGACTAGCCTAAAGCCTATGACTGAGAGAAAGGTGGGTCTTTAAAGATTTTGGCAGTTGCTAAGAATGAGGAATGTATGCAAGTCATCACCAAGGTAGACATGACTTGGTCATTTGGATGTAGATGGTAAGCTAAGGAGAGATTTAAAGAGAGATCATGGATTTTAATGTCAGTAGCTGGGAAGACTTATTTTTAACATATGAATGGAGGATAGAGGAGAAAGCCCAGATTTGAGAAGAAAAATAATTTGTAACTATTATGTCGAAGTGGACTGGCCATAGGAACATCCAAGTAGAAATGTAGTTAGGAGCCTGGAGATCTAGAAAAGTCAGCATCATGATGCAAATATGATTGTGATTTGCCCTGAGGGAAAAGTTGAAACCGGGGGCACCAATGTACTTGTAAGATAATGACAGGAAGGAAGACGGTGGAGAGGAAACCATGTAAAACGCTTAATTTTGACAAGTGGGCAAATGGGAGCCAGTGAAAGACGCAACAGAACAAAAGTGGGTGAGGAACTAAGGAAACAGAGCCACGAAGGTCAATTAAGGAAGGAGGTTTAAAAGAGGGTGATAATGGTAAAATTCTAAAGAGAGGTAAAATGCTGGAGGACTGAAGTGACCTTCTAGTATTGGCAACTACAAGTGTCCTAGAGACTTATAAAAATAAACACGTTCAGTAAAATGATTGAAGGAAGCCAGGTTGCAGTCATTGACTTGAGTTAATATAGAATAACTGGTCAAAGAGTAGACTACTCCTCCAAAACATTTGGCAGTAAGAAGAATGAAAGCACTCTGGTAGTAAATTCCAGAGGAAGAAGATTATAGGGTAATTATTCTACAGTGATACTAGGTTTTTCTCTATTAAAAACTAGCATACTATATATTGTTCTTTTTTTCTTTCTAAACGGCCATTGTGTCCAGCCAGAAAGGCGGAGTCTTAAAATTGAATGCTATATTATAAGCTTTGAAAACATTGTTAGATCACTATCTTTAAACAGAGATTTTGGAGACCGTAAATAACACTGAACTCTGTATTGTATATTCTTCCTTTTATTTTTTTTAAATCAAATTTATGTTCTGCAAACAGAAGAGCCCCCAAAGACATATAAATTACTAACACTTGGTACACATTATGTCAATGATCTAAACACAACAAGCCTTAACTTAGTTTTTCATGACTTTAAAAATCTTTGAGTTAAAGTAACAAAGTTGCCTTCAACATACAGAAGTCATTATGCTTGGAGTAGTATCTTTGTAATTTCAGAGCAGCTATCTACTTTTGTTCACTTAATCTGTTCTGCTAAAACGCATCATCAGTAACCTAATATCTATTTTAGTGCTTGATTTTGGTTTAATTTTGATCAATGTGCTGTGCAGAATGGAGAATATGGAACCAAAAGAAGTTTAGAGTTGGGAGGAAACTTAGCACCACGGACATAACATATTCCTTTTGCAGTTAAGGAAAGCATGGCACAAAGAAGCCAATTGATATTACGGCCATCAAGTAGCTTACGTTATTTCAAGGCTGACAAAAACATACATGCGTGCAATACGGAAGTACTGAGATGATACTTCTTGTTAGATTACTTTTCAGGAAATATGAGAGCTGTTTCAATAAGAAGAATGGCCCTAGGGCTATTCAAAAAGTTACAGGAATCTGAATATTGTGGTGCTCAGAAGAGAGCCAGGAAATATTTTTTCACAGAGAAGTAATATGATGGGTGCCATGCTTAATGATTTTAATAAGTGTATTTAGGGATATTTGGGGAGGCAAAATCCTAGAGTCAAAAATGCCTACTAAAATATTGTTACGCCCCATACATGTAATGAAGATTAGGCTAGAATTTAAAAATTTGGGAAATATTTCTGTTTAAATGAAGAGTAATGTTAATATTCCAAGTCTAAGTAACCATATCATTTTTGTTTCATATATCCATAGAAGCAGTAGGTAAAAACAACATAGTGAAATATTTTTTTTTAATATTTTTTATTTATATCTAGGAGAGAGAGAGAGAGACAGCGTGAGCAGGGGAGAGTCAGAGATAGAGGGAGTCACAGACTGAAACAGTCTCCAGGCTCTGAGCTGGCAGTCAGCACAGAGCCCGACGCGGGCTCGAGATCAAACCGCGAGATCATGACCTAAGCGAAAGTCAGACGCTTAACCGACTAAGCCACCCAGGCGCCACCATAGTGAAATATTTTTAAAGATTTGCTGTATCCTAGGTACCCAAACAAATTTTCCTCTATTTATGCAAATCTCTACGATCCTGCAACCTTTCCAGCCTATGCTAAATTTAAAGCCCTTTTGCTCATTCTAATTCAGGGAAAATCCTTACTTGTTCAGAAGTTATTCCTCCTAACATTAGTAGTTGTGGATGTTTGACAGCCTCATGAAAAACTACACACCATTGTTTTAATATATGTAATCATAAAGCACAGTCCCTTTTTTGTGAAGTGAATTATACAAACTGAACATCTACTTGGGTGATGACTTCATTTGGGAGGACAGTCTCAGGGGCTACAGTGGCATCACAGTGGGGAAGTGTAGGCATCTGGCACTCCATCATCATTCTTCAGCGCTGGCATCTGCTAGCGATGCATGAATGCCTTTCTGGTCCATGCCTCATCTGTCACCCCAGGTCTTTGTCTCTATGACAGACACCTCTCAGCTACATCTATGCCACTACTGACCCCATGGAAAACCTTTTTCAGTATGAATACTTATTCCAGGAGAGTCCCTAGGCAAGGCTGTCTAGGACTCTGTACCTTTGTGTGCTGACATATGGATAAATAATCATTTTGTCCCTCTGTTAGCCTTGAGAGGTTTTAAGCATCACATTTGATAAGATTATGGCTGAACTATGACATGATACTCTACATAGAAAACCCGACAGACTCCACCAGAAGCCTACTAGAACTGATCCAAGAATTCAGCCAAGTTGCAGGGTACAAAATCAACGTACAGAAATCGGTTGCATTTTTATACACCAATAATGAAGCAACAGAAAGAGAAATCAAGAAACTGATCCCATTCACAATTGCACAAAAAACCATAAAATACCTCGGAATAAACCTAACCAAGGATACAAGAGATCTGTATGATGAAAACTATAGAAAACTTATGAAGGAAATTGAAGAAGACACAAAGAAATGGAAAAACATTCCATGCTCATGGATAGGAAGAATAAATATAGTTAAGATGTCATTACTACCTAAAGCACTCTACACATTCAATGCAATTCCAATCAAAATTGCACCAGCATACTTCTCAAAACTAGAACAAACTATCCAAAAATTTGTATGGAACCACAAAAGACCCCGAATAGCCAAAGTAATACTGAAAAATAAAACCAAAACGGGAGGTATCACCATCCCAGACTTCAGCCTCTACTACAAAGCTGTCATCCTCAAGACAGTATGGTATTGGCACAAAAACAGACACATAGACCAATGGAACAGAATTGAGAACTCAGAAGTGGACCCAAAAGTATACAGCCAACTGATCTTTGACAAAGCAGGAAAGAATATCCAATGGAAAAAAGACAGCCTTTTTAACAGATGGTGTTGGGAGAACTGGACAGCAACATGCAGAAGAATGAAACTAGATCATTTTCTCACACCATGCACAAAAATCAACTCAAAATGGATAAAGGACCTGAACGTGAGACAGGAAACTATCAACACCCTAGAGGAGAAAGCAGGAAACAACCTCCTTGACCTCCACCGCAGCAACTTCTTACTTGACACATCCCCAAAAGCAAGGGAATCGAGAGCAAAAATAAACTGTTGGGACCTCATCAAGATTAAAAGCTTCTGCACAGCCAAGGAAACAACCCAGAAAATTAATAGGCAACCAACGGAATGGGAAAAGATAGTTGCAAATGACATATCAGATAAAGGGTTAATATCCAGAATCTATAAGGAACTCACCAAACTCCACGCCCGAAAAACAAACAACCCAGTGAAGAAATGGGCAGAAGACATGAACAGACACTTCTCCAAAGAGGACATCCAGATGGCCAACAGACACATGAAACGATGCTCAGCATCCCTCCTCATCAGGGAAATACAAATCAAAACCACACTGAGATACCACCTCACGCCAGTCAGAGTGGCTAAAATGAGCAAATCAGAGAACTCTAGATGCTGGCGAGGATGTGGAGAAACGGGCACCCTCCTGCACTGTTGGTGGGAATGTAAACTGGTACAGCCCCTCTGGAAAACAGTGTGGAGGTTCCTCAGGAAACTAACAATAGAACTCCCTTATGACCCAGCAATAGCACTGCTAGGAATTTACCCAAGGGATACAGAAATGCTGAGGCATAGGAGCACATGTACCCCAATGTTCATAGCAGCACTCTCCACAATAGCTAAAACATGGAAAGAGCCTAAGTGTCCATCAACAGATGAATGGATCAAGAAGATGTGGTTTATCTATACCATGGAATACTACATGGCAATGAGAAACAATGAAATCTGGCCATGTGTAGCAACATGGATGGACCTTGAGGGTGTTATGCTGAGCGAAATAAGTCAGGCAGAGAAGGACAAATACCATATGTTTGCACGTATAGGAGGATTAGGAGGAACTTGACGGAGGAACAAGGGGGAGAAGAAGGTCGGAAATGGTGGGGGAAAGGGAGAGAGGCAAACCATGAGAGACTCTTGAATGCTGACAAAAACTGAGGACTGATGGATGTGGGGGGGAGGAGGGGATGGGCATGGAGGAGGGCACTTTGGGGATGAGCACTGAGTGTTATGTAGAAACTAATTTGACAATAAACTATTTGTAAAAAAAAAAAAAAAAAGATTATGGCTGAACTAAGAAGGTCTTAACTTCTAACCCAATGATCTAGTTAAATAGAAACAATTATGATTTCTATGTGAATATTTTATATTCACACAAAACTTTTCACTTTTAATGGGCTGAGCCATTTTACTGTTTAGTTGTGATATACTCAGAAAAATTCACTATTAATACAAGATGAATAAAAGCATGATGATAAAGGCAAAATTTTCAGGTTCCAATAATAAGCTTCAGGGTCAAAAATTAATGTCATTTGGATCACTCCCTTCTTAGAACTTCTAGCCAAACAACTTGAGTATTGATTGCTAATATTGTATTTGTTTGTGATTATGATTTTTCATTAAAGACAGTTTGACTTTGAGAGAGGCCATACTTTTTTGACTATGGTTTTCTGGGAAGGATAACTTTATTTTTATCATAAACAGAGCTGAAAGTGTAACATAACTTTAATATCTGGAAATTTTAGGGAAATTTTACAAGGTACAGAAATAGCCTGGCTTAGTCATTGCTTGATGGGTTAAATCTCCAGTCTACTTCACAAAATATCATACTTAGCTACCATGGACCATATATTCAAGATCTATCTTGTGTCTGTGTGTGTGTGAGAGAGAGAGAGAGAGAGAGAAAAAAGTAGAGAGAGAGTCTCTCTAGAGAGACTTTCCAAGGATAAGACGGTGCAGCATTAAAAAGAAAGCATTCTTCTAAGCTTTGGCTCTTGATTAAAGTCTGTTTTGGGCCCAGGCTCACAGGGTTGTGGGAAGTGATGTTTAATGAATTTCCAGAGGTGGAAGCCACTAGTGTGACTTGTGTTTAGTATCAGATTTTTGGTTGTTAGAAATTTGCTTCCAGTGATGTATTTGAGAACCAGGCTAGTCTGACATGTTTTATAAGGTCATTCTCCAGGACCTCTGCCTCATAAAAGGAGGGAAATTCTTCTTGGTCATGGTGTTATTTTATTGGAATCAAGTGCAGGTCTCTGGCCTAGTGCACATCCTTTTTGTCTTCAACTGGCCGTTTTCTTTGTGAACTAAGAATTTAAAAATCAGTAGGTTTTTTTTTTTTTTTTTTGACTGAAGATAACTTTACGCTTACAACCTATAGTTTGAAAAAGCTAATCTTGGGCGCCTGGGTGGCTCAGTCATTAAGCATCTGACTTCAGCTCAAGTCATGATCTCACGGTTGGTGAGTTTGTGCCCTATTTGGGTGAGATTCAGTCCTGCGTGGGGCAAAACACAAGCCCGCTTCAGGTGAGCCCAGTTCTCTCTGGCTCCCTCTCTCTCCTTTCTCTCCTTCTCTTTTTCTCTCTGTCTCTCTGCCCCTCATGGGATTCTCTTTGTCTGCCCCTTGCTCACTTGTGCCACCCCCTCTCTCATAAATAAATAAAAAACTAATCATAAAGTCTTTTCAGGGAAAACTAAAGCATAGTCATGCTCTGCAACATTAAAAAAATTATTATCAGGTTGTGATTGCTCTTTTCTGTTTGACTTATTAATGTGTTTTAAGTGGCATCATTTTACTATTATATTTTACAGTTAAGCCATTTTAATATAATGAAATATAAAGGTGGGCAATGAGCAGGACAAAAAAAGGTTATGTTATGAAAGCGAAAATTAAGGAAGAAGAGGTTTCTGCTGGCAGGATGATGGTAAAGTGGAATAAAAATCAACTCTACCATACAGGGAGCTGGATTAAATCTTGAATGCTTTGTGTTACATGAGTAGAAAAGAATGATCCCTCTGAATACTTCATAATAGCTGAGGTGAGTGACTGTTGCTGCAATGGTATCTGGGAAATGCAATCAGTGTTTCTGAAGCCAGCATCTATTTATCTTAAATTAATCATTTTCTGAGTAAGTAGATGATAATCCCAGTACTGGATGCTGGTATCTTTTTATTCATGGCACAGTTATAACTGGAGCTTTCTTAGATTAGTGGGCTAGAAGTATGGAGGATCTCCAGCTGTAACTCTTTTATAGGATGATGGACTGCTTTTCTGATTTTTCAGCATTATTTTTGGACTGGGAATCAGTAAATCATTGTGGTTTCTTTGTTTGTTTGTTTTAAATCCTTGACCACAGTTAAGTGTCTTTTTACCTTTCTGCTCTGGGAAGGGTATAAGCAAGGTGTTCTAAATATAAGGCAATATTTTTACTTTTTCTTGTTCACTATTAAATTCTCTAGTCCACAGAATTCCCATAACTGAAGTGAAAAAGGCTCTGCTAAGGCACTAAAACTCTCTGGGTGTCAGGACCCTGCTGTCAAGGCAAGTCACAGGCTGAAGGGCAGTGTGACAGCTCTGAGGCCGCTGACCCCATAGGCGCATATGACACCATATCTCAGACGGAGCAGACGAGCTTCCCCTTAAATATACTCTCTTTCTTTCTTCCAAAAGGTAGGCTGGAGAAGTGGCCTGGTTTTTTAAAAAATAATAAATATGTATGTATTTTTAAAAAGTAGAACTTGTTTCCTAGGTTTTATTGGTAAGTGTTACATTATCAACTTTCCTGGGATAGAAGGTAGGGTAGCAAGAAAACGAGGTCTCTGTATCCCCAAACTGAACAGTTTCCCAGTAATTTAGCCTTCTTTTCACTCCTGCTTTATGTTTCCAAGATATATGTGAATACACACACAGTTGTCAGGGGAAAGACTTTAGATGTTATGACTGCTAGCTGAGAGAAAGACACAAAACTCAATGAGATGTTGTGTAATACAGATAGGAATTGTAGTCCTAACGGGAAGAAAGAATCTAAAAAAACAATCAGAACCGAGTGAAACAGAGACTGAACATGTTGGATTTAATCTAGTGATCTAGTTAGTGGGGTGAAAGTTCATCTAACTTAAAAATTAGGTAAGGATATGAATACATTTGGAATATAAGTCATGTGGCTTTTGAGAGTTTTGAATTCAGCCCTCATTAAGTTTTGAGGTCTCTTTTATAGACTATGAGTAGGGCTCAAGGTGACCCTTGTGGCGCTGACAAAAATCCTGGCCTCAACTTGGCTGAAATCCCAAATTGACATACAACTTGAACTGAGGAGGGAACCTCAAAACTGTTTGTAGTGATATTTCTGCACCATTTATGGATAAAGATCTTTTAACCTTCGAAGATGTATAAGTTACAGTAGAAATATTTAAGAGAATTAAATGTTTAGCAGCTGTACTTTTTGTGTGAAGACCTCTGTGCCTCCTTGATATTTTAAGGATTTCTAATGTCAAAAAGAATATACCCTACCAAGTAACAAGTTGCCTTTTTAATTCCATCTTAAAATGTGTAATTGAGTAATTGATTTAGATTTCTAGATGGATTTGCTTTGAATTGAATATCTTACCAAGTCACATAAAATATTGAGAACATTAAGATATTATGTATGTATATGTAATCTGCTATCATCTTTGTACCTACCTACCTACCTACCTACTTACCTACCTACCCACCTAATCAAATCTTTCAGTTTGTCAGATGAGCAGTTTTTCAAGGAATGTACCTTGAAAAGAAAAAAATTTTAAGTAGGGCCAGTGATCAATTAAAATCTCCCAATAAGGTACTGTTAAAATATGCTAGACTAATAATTTATAAATTGATGATGAAAGCTTAAGGTTAAGGTAAGTTCTTGCATTTGCAACTTTAACAAGTTTAATGCTAAGCTTTAAAACCAAAGTGAACCTACGAATTGTCTTTTCAATGCATTAAACCTTTTCTTTCAAGGCCACAGAAACACCTTTGATTGACAAGGTTGATTGACCTTGTTCCTTATCTGAACGTGAGGAGGTTAACAGTCATCACGCAGTTAAGAACAGATGCCTCCTGCACAGATGTTCTCAGCCTCCCTGCTCCCTCTGGCAGTGAAAGGTTTCCATCCTGAATAATGGTGGTCAGCCCTGCCTCTCAGAGATGAAGGCTTAACAGTGTGGACCCTGAGAAATGGTTTGCATGCATTCTGGCCAGGTGTCCGCTCCTTTATTATTTTATATGACACAGGTGTATTCATTTTTTAAGTTTATTTATTTTGAGAGAGAGTGCGCGCGCGCGCACGCGAGCAGGTGTGCAGGCGCAGGTGGGGGAGGGGCAGAGTCCGGGAGAGAGAGAATCCCAAGCAGGCTCTGTGTGGTCAGCACAGAGTTTGGTGCAGGGCTCAGATTCACAAACCTTGAGATTATGACCTGAGCTGAAAATCAAGAGTCAGTAGCTTAACCGACTGAACCGTCCAGGCTCCCTGTTGAATACATTTTTTATAGACAATTTAGAAAGCAAAATTAACAAATAAGATGATATTCACCATAACCTCAATCCAGAAAAAATAATATTTTCGTGTTTCTCTTCTGTAATTGAAGTTGTGTGTAGCTATGTGTTTAGTTTAACATGTAATGAGTTTTATTTAACAATCCATGATGGTGTTACACACATTCATATACTCATGCTTTATTCACCTTCTGCTATAGTTATGGCTTTATCGCCTAATGATATATCATGAATGCACTTTGGGGTAACACTATACTAAAATGTATATTGATGTGTTTTAAAAAGCTTGTGTAAAAGTATATAAAAAGCATAAAAAGTATTAATAAAACATAAAATGCGGCTATGGAATTATGTTTAATGGCTGCATAGATTCTAATGGTCAGATGCATTTTTTAACCCGTCCCTACTCTTGAGCATCCTTAAACATTTTTGAATCTTCATTTTTGTTAATTTATTTTGCAATTTCATTAAGGTAATTCCAGATATGAAATATCTTGCAGAGTGGTTATGTATTTTGTAAGGATTGAGACACATATTATATCCAGTTACCCTCCAGAAATATGAGCCAATTAATGCCCAGGCCTTAGTAGTTAAATTCAGAATTTATTCAAAACTAGGTTATAAGAAAGAAATCTCTATCTCTTGGGATAAACTGAGAAGCCCATCAAAATGAGAGTGCCACATCTCAGAAGGTTTAAAATTTTTTTAGAGATTTATTTGAGAGAGCAGTGGTAGTGAGAGAGGTAGAGAAACTGGGGGTGAAAGCACAGAGCCCAGAGAGTATCCCACAAATGGAAGATTGTGACCAGAGCCGAAATCAGGAGTCAGATGTTTAACCAACTGAGCCACCCAGCCTCCCCTAAAATTTCTTTTTTAAATAAAAAGGTGTGAGATGCTGTTGTATTAATTCCGACCAAATTCAGCACAGCCTCACCATTACATTGGGGCTTTGCCTTGCGGTTGTCAGAAATACAAGGTTTAAAACTTTCTGATTACTATATTAGGCAATGATCTCTTTTGTTGATGTGTTCTGAGTACCCTGAAGATCTCTCTTTCTCCACTACAGCTGTTATAGTAGTCGCTACCAGAATAATTGAAATCAGGTGGGAGTGATAACAGTTTTCCTTACTCAACAAAGACTGATTTCATAGTAGCCAGTAATCTATCCCTATGAGTCTAAGGAAGAATGATTTTCATCCAGTTTATTTTATTTTACTCTATTTTTAAATTAATTAATTAATTAATTATTCTCAATTTATTTCTTTATTTTGAGACAGAGACAGCACGAGTGGGTGAGGGGCAGGGAGAAGGGAGACAGAGAATCCCAAGGAGACTCTGTGCCATCAGCACAGAGCCTGATGTGTGACTTGAACCCATGAAGCTATGAGACCATGACCTGAGGTGCTTAACCAACTGAGTCACCCAGGTGCCCTCTCATCCATCTTAAGGCAATTGACCTTTATCCATTCCAAAAGGTGTTTAATTTTTTCTATAAAATTTCCAATAATATAGTACCCACTACTTACATTAAAAACAGGTGTGCACCTTACACCCATTAGGAAGGCTACTATAAAAAAAACAACCTATTCAGGTCCTCTACCCATTTTTAAAATCAGATTATTTGTTGTTTTACTGTTGAGTTTTATGAGTTCTTTATATATTTTGGATATTAACCCTTTATTAAATACATTATTTGCAAATATCTTCTTTCATTCAGAAGGTTGCCCTTTTTGTTACATGGTATGTTGACGGTTTCCTTTGCTGTGCAAAAGATTTTCAGTTTGATATAATTCCGATTGTTTAGTTTTACTTTTGTTGCCCTTGGCTGAGAAGACAGATCCCCTGAAATATTGTTAAGATGTCCAATAGTTTACTGCCTATGATATTTTAGCATTTTTATGGTTTTATTAGGTCTTACATTTAAGTCTCTGATTCATTTTGAGTTTATTTTTGTATGTGGTCTAAGAAAGTGGTCTCGTTTCATTCTTTTTTATGTGGCTGTCTAGTTTTTCATGACCTGAATCAAAATTAAGAGTTGGATGCTTAACCAACTGAGCTATGCAGGCGCTTCCCAAACCATTATTATTCTGAAGTACTAAGTTTGCTATGTAACCTTCTTGGTTATGTGTTTTTTGTTTTTAATGTTTATATATGTTTAAGTGTATGTATGTTTCTGTGTGTATAATGTATTTTATAAGCATTTTTATATGTTTACAAAGACTTAAATCAGTCTCTCATTTTTTTGCTTACTCACACACACACACGCATGCACATGCACACACACATGCACATGTTAATGGTGATTTACCTGCATTTTTCACCCTGTAAGATTATAATAAGGTTAAATCAAAGCAACTTAGTTTGTTGAAAAGAGCATGCATTTCACATGGATACAAGTTTGGATCCAGATCTTGCCTCTATGTTTTGTTATAACTAGATCCTTAAACTATGAATTAAATATCTTAGATAATTTTCTAATTTTTAAAATGGGAATGGCAATGCCTACCTAGAATTGGTATATAGAACAAGACTTAATATTAATTGCCTCGTGTTATGTCTGACATCCAATAAAAGTTATGTTTCTTTTCCTTCATTCCCTATAGGGAGAATTAAAGTTTTCACTTTTATTTCCTCTTGGTTTCCTTTATTTGCAAAAAAGACTGTCTGGTTCTTAAATGAAGAAATATGAAAAAATTTGGACAGTAACCTGTTTTTCAACCTCAACTTTTAGTAGAATGGATTCTGGTTATCTTGTTGGAAATTAAACTTATCCTGAAGGTTTCTTAGTGAAATATACATACATACATACATACATACATACATACATACATATGTAAAACATATAAAATGTTATTGTCTTCTCGTATCCAGACTAAATAAATTCCCTTAATGTGGCTAATTTTTACACAGAACAATTTCTTCATATTTTTAATATGAACTCTTTTTCCTTTAGCCACCTATGCTATTCACATTATTCTGAAGAAATTCAGCATAACAGAATATAACTTGAATAAAAACTAAGTGTAGCAAATTGGCTTACTGTATTAAATACTAGAAACCCAGTACAGTTTTTCAAGCTAAACTCTTTTCTTTTTAGGCTATAAGTTAAAAATATTGTCAGGATAGGTTATTATTAATAAATTAATCAAATCAATTATGTTATGGGATAATATATTTATGATTTATATATAAGCATATAAATTAATATATTTATATATTATGTAACATATTATGGTATTACATTATATATTATATAATGTTCATTATATATGTCATACACAATTATATACATTATATTATATATTAAATAATCATACATACAGTGTATTTTTATATTATATGTTACTAATATATATATGTTTTGACACAATCTGAAATTTATAGAAAAGTTTCTGGGGAACTCTGGCTAGTTCATAGGAATGTGAGCTTCTCTATCTCAGAGCCAGCAACTATGAGTCAGATTTTTTTCACATTTGGAATTTCCCTGGCTTTTTCACTCAGACAACACAAGACCATCAATTTTAAGACTAATTGATTAGTAAATTTAATTATATCTGTAACATTCCTTTGTCCATATAACAGAACAAATATACACATATGACACAAATCGCAAGAGCATGTGTGATTTCCAGGGAGTGTGTGTATGTGGGGGGCTCACTCTGCCTATCATGGGAGGGAATTTAAAACTATTTAAATGTCTTATTCTTCATCAAATTTAGATTTACTTATTTCCTAATTTATGTCCGTATGGACTCCTGGATTCCTTTTTTATCCGTTACTGCTGTATTACTTGTTACCATCCCACATTTGGCCATAGGAACACTTGCAAGCTGACTGCTGTACACTTTTGACATGTTCCCCTCCTTGCTTTCTGGCACAGTGGATACTTTCTTTTGTACTTTACCTACCCCAGCCCTGCCATCTGCTATTTTTTTTAAAGAACCTTCATCTCTTTTAGTCTAGAATGATATTTAGAAGTTAGTCTTTGGGTACTAGGTTGCTACTGAGTTAAAACTGATTCTAGTTCCTTCTCAGTGGACAGTTTACGCGCACACACACACACACACACACACACACACACAATCTCTCTATTTCTATATATTGAAAACCATCAGTTCAATACCTCCAGTTCTACTTAAAAGTGTGTAGGGTGCATTCTAGTCTTCTCTCTTTCCTTATTTGTAACACACTTAACAGTAAGAAACCCGGTGCCCTCTTTCATGTACATTGCTGATTCACCACCTTGCGCTTCATCATTCCCTTAAGAGCTGCCCTCTGCATAGGTGGTTAGCACTTCCCCCACCTGACGACTTTATGACTGGATTCTCCATAAAGGCAAAGCATAAAGAGAAGATTATTGTTGTTTGTTTAAAACACTTTCATTATAATTACCTATAAGAAAATTACCTTTTATTTTAGAATAGTTTTAGGTTTATGGAAAAATTGCAAAGAGAGTGGAGAGAGTTCTTGCATTCCCCACACTCAATTTACCTGTTGCTAAGATCTTACATTAGTGTGATACCTTTGTCACAACTAACGAACCAATGTTGACACACTTTTATCAAATAAAGTCCACCCCTGATTAACATTTCTAGGAACATTTTCGAAGGGGAGAGAAGGATTTTATCCATGTGTCTTCAATTTAATCTTTATCTTCACTGCAATTTCTCCCACAGGACTCAATTGTTATTCAAATAGAAGAAAACTAAAATTGCTGGGGTGTTAGGAATTCCCTTGGAGATCATCCTCCTTATTTCTAGGTTTTCTGGTGTTTTGCTATAGCAACCTATTATCTGTACCCAGCATGCTTTTTAAACTTGCATTTTTTTATAAGGTAATCTGAGGAGATAAGGTCTATAAAGTGCCTGGCACAGTGCCCAGGCCACTTTATTCATCAGGCACCAGAGGCACAGGGTTAGGGGGCTGTAGGTTTTTCAGTGGCCTGAAAAAAATGTTGAGACCAAGAAAAGAATCATTCCCTGGAAACTATGAAAAGAAAATGGCAAAATCTAAATGAATAAATGCTTTCTTAAATGTCTATGAAGCATAACATTATGTCAACTTCATGAGTTGTTAAATTTAGGATTCATAAAAATGTCATTATATTTGAAAACAATCTGTAGGTTGGATTTTCTACAAAATGATTGCTGCAAAATCAGAGCTTATCCTAATTAAATGAATAACTTATAGCCAATCATTTGGAAAGCAAAGTGATAACAGTAATTATGTCTTTTTTTATTCCTAGGAAAAATTATTTTAATGTGGGATGGGAAAGAATTATAATACATTTGTTAGGATACCTGTGATAATCATAGAAGTTTCCCCCTAGCATATAGTGAGTGATTGGCAAACCTTACTACATCCCTTTCCTTCTTTCTGTTTGAAGAAATATTTTGTTTCAGGGAGAATAATGGGTTGATGATGTAGACAATACATTTACTGGCAAATTGTAACAGGATATTAGGCGATTTTAATTCATTTTCAGGAGATTCTAAAATGGATAGAGTGAGAAGAAAGCTGAATTTTTAGTCAGAAACACAGGCCGACTTCCTTCTCAGCCGCTTCATTTCTCCTAAATATCAGGATGCTCTGTCGTGTCTCTGACTTTCCATTGTATCATCTGTAAAATGGGTATAATAATTATATTTGTGCATCTGTATTTGAGTAATATTTGTGAAATCGCTTAGTGAACGTTAGGTCTATCAAAATATTAAATAAAATTGCTGACCATGATACTTATTATTGGTACCGGCAGTTGTTTATTTAGATGTCAGAAACGAGGTGGACATAATCCGAACATGTAAGGCTCTTCACTTAGTTTTAAACATCAGCATTTGCAAAAACAAACCTTGTGTTGGTAAAGAGCAAGAAGAGACATTCGAATACTTGGCTTTATTCTCTCTACTGCCCACTGTGGTGCTCTTTGACAGTGTGTCCTCACTTTCTCTGTCTCCTTCAATTATTCTTGGTTCCAAGAACAGTGAGGCATCTCAGACATTTTAGGACTGACACCATTTGATGGATCCCATCAACTTCTGCTGCTGTATTAGAAGATACATGCACCTAGAACACTACATCCTTACTGACCTATGACAGGGACCCAAAAGTGCTTTGTCTTTACACTTTCTCATAAGTTGTAAAAAATCTATAAAGATGGAAAAACTCTATTAGAAATTTTCCCCCTGAACAATTATATGAAGCACAGAAGATTCTAGGTAGAAAGTCATTATAAAAATCTATAAATAAATAAATAAAGAAAGAAGTTCTGTTCTCCAATAAGCCTAGCAAAATTGTTCTGAAGACTGGAAGGAAGTGTGATTCTCCTGCTTAATTGACAGTCTGGCATTTATTGAAGATTGCTCAAAATGGCTAACCTGTATGTTTTGGCAATGTCAACAAACCAATCCAAGTTTGTTCAGGAAGTACGGTTTGTACTGTTTAGCATTTTGAAGATTCTCTAGATATTTTCTGAAATTAGTGCTATTTTAGATTTTTTAGTGAAGACTCTCCCAAATGTAGGAAAGGACAAAGTAATAAATAAAGACTTTTTTTCTAAATATTTTTTAGCAGGTTAGGTAAGACCTGAAATGAAAGTTTTTCTCTTAGTTACAAAATAATTTAAGAACTCTAAGTTGGGCATATAGATTCATACTTGGTGGCTTGTTTTGCAACATGAAAGCAGCCCATACTTCATTATGTAATACATTCTTGAAAAATACGTTTGAGCAATCCAGTGTCTGAAAAATAAATGAAGTGTGTGTGTGTGTGTGTATTTAAGGGGTAGATGTGGTCTTCCATTTCTATAAAGCTAAAAATTAATATTATAATGTTAAATGCCATTCCTGTAGGCATTCCAGTGGGTGAGTGTGAACCTTCACAGGCACACAAAGAAGCAACTAGAAATGAGAGTCTGCCAGCCCCCTCCTGGGAACCACAGACCTCAAGCCATGAGCCTCCCTCTCACACCACTTCCACAGGGCCTCGATCTGAATGTCAAGTGCCTTTTAGTCTTTAAATGACCTAGACTAGATGCCTGTAGTGTTCTGGAGCATAGTTAAGACAACATTTGGGCATGTGTTCCACACTTGTGCATGGGGCCACCTGGATTGACAAGGCGCCCCATCTGCCTCCACAGGAGCACTGCCAGTTACCATCTCTTATTGCCACTCTCATAGCCTGCAGTTGAGTTAAGACTGAGGAGGAAGAAGGGGTTTTGAAAGGAAGGGGAGAGAGGTGGGTTAGGAGGACACTAGCTGTGGATGATGATGACATATGTGCTGATAACTTGGGGCATCCTCCAGTCCTATGAATCGTCACAGGACTCCTCAGCATGGAGGAGAAAGGGAGGATAGAAAAGACTGTGGGCATGCTGTCATGAACATAGAGAGCATTCCCAGCTTTTGGCTTTGCTGGTGTGTTGCAAATAATAGTTTACAAATGTCACAGCCACATCATGAAGGCAGACCTCCATTCCCTTGCCCAAATCTCCCTGGGTTTCTCTAAATCACTCTCAGTCAATTTTAGTATGAAATTCTGAATTTGGCCCCTGAGAGGTGGTTTAGGGCATGGATTTATAATAAACAGAAAGTATCTATTTTTAAATGTCAAGAACCACCTTTGTATTGTAAGTTTATAAAGAAACTATAGTAAACCATAATTCCCTGGTCACAGGAGCTCCTAGCCAAGTCAAATCCGCAGTAAGTCCAGGTCTAGTGGGCTCAGTAAAATGCTCCAAGACTATAATTTATATTTGTTGAAATCTTACTTCAAATGTAAGAATTCTTTAAAGAAATAACCAGATAAAAAGAATCTCTGTGACTGTATGCAGTATTCTCAATGATTTTTCTGTTTTCAGCAACCACAAATGGAACTCTTAAGTCCCCAATGTTTCCAACACAGATATACTTTAAATTTTAAAATGTGTGTCTTGTATATACAGCACTATGGGATGAGAAAAATAGAGGATTGTCAAAGCTGGTGCTGCTCAGGGGTTGCAGTTCCAAACACAAAGACAGCTTCTCAGTACTAACTCTTATCTCTAAACAATATCCTTGGGTTACCACGCACTCGCACAAATTTAGAATTATAGCTTCATAACTAACCCTCACAAGTAATTCTGAAGGAAAAGTGCCAGTCAAATATTCCTTCTGGAAAATTGGTTTCTTGTCTTTCAAAAAATTTTTTGACCAATATTATTTCTATAAAAATAAAGAAAAAAGTACTATAATTCCCAAGGAAAATATTTATTCTTTTGCCATGCCACTTGGGGAAAGTAGGTTATTATAACAGCTCGTGTAATGTGATCTACTCATATATATCTATTTATATACATCTATATATCTAACCTAAAATATATATAATCCTAATATATACATATATAATCTACCATTACTATAAATAAGTATATAATATTTATATCATAGTCTCCCTACTGATTTTAGTCTGCCATAATTTATACTATTTGGCTTTATTTAGGCTCTTTTATTTTGAGAAGGAATGCTGGAGCACCATAGGGTTCTGGAAACATTGTATTCTGTTATAATAATGCAATAGTTTGCTATAGATGGAGATCCAAATTTTTCTCCATGGTATGGTGCTAGTATGAACTGTCATTGATTCATTTCCAAATCAAGCTATAATAGTATTTAGAAAGACTATGTGAGTGTAAGACCAACTAAAGGTCTTATTTTTATTCATTCTGTTTTATCATGGTGATATTTTAATCAGAGTTCTCAAGACAAAAAAGGTCTTTTGCTGGTATTATTAGAGACTTTTGAAAAATCCTCAGTTTTATGAAAGGGAATTTTTTACAAAAGTGAAACAAGAACAAATTTTATTTGTATGGGAACAACAACAGAAAAGACTCTAAACATTGATTAGATAGTCTCATGATAGCCTGTCTACAAGTAATCCTTATTTGTTTATCTAGGCATTTTCTCTGCTTAAAGTTCATTAACATTATTGCCACCTCTGGTTATAGTTATCGCTAAATGCAGCCCAGAGGCCCGCTGGGGCTGAAAGTGAAGACCTTTTATTCTGAAATGCTTAATTATCTCTTTCAGCCTAGAAAAGTATGGGCAAAAAGATAGTGAGCTTTATCTTGGGAACAATTGAACAAAGTTCTATTTAGTCTGATGCTTTTTCTCAATTGTAAAATTGATCCTCTTAATCAATACTGTAGAGAGAAAAAGAGGTAATCCCACGGAGAAGCAGGGTGGAAAATGATACAGTTCGATGAGGCTTGACAGTAGCACCACAATTTTGAAGTGACATAGATTCCAAGAATAGCTCTGTCCATGCCACTTGTAAATACAAATGCAATAAGCAAACACAATATAAATGATTTTCCATTTTGGTTTAGTGACATCATTGGATCTTGAGAATCAAGAGTTATCTAATCAAGCATTTACTTGGTAGAAAGAATTGTGTAAGAAGCAGCAAGATGCATTGTTAGAATTGCCTATGTGAGTTTACTCATCAAAGTTCAATAACAACACATTGCATGTACACATCAGAGGTGGCAGTGGAGTGCCAAACATTCCAAATGGAACACTCAAAGCCTTCACCATGACAGATGTTGTCCAGCTGTAGCCCGGCCTGGGAAGTGGTCCTTCCTGCAGATACAAGAAAATGCAAGTCTCTTCACACTGGGAGTTCAGATATATACTGTTATATTTCCAAATTGTTACCTCCTGGCCAAAACCACAATTCAAGATGGAACAAAGAAATTTTTAAGAACAAAAGGTTTCCGGGGCGCCTGGGTGGCTTAGTCGGTTAAGCGTCTGACTTTCGCTTAGATCATGATCTCGCGGTTCGAGCCCCGCGTCGGGCTCTGTGCTGACTGCCAGCTCAGAGCCTGGAGCCTATTTCAGAGTCTGTCTCTCCTTCTCTCTCTGACCCTCCCCTGCTCCTGGTGTCTCTCTCTCTCTCTCTCCTAGAAATAAATAAAAATATTTTAAAAAAAAAAAAAAAGGTTTCCTTGACAAGGTTAGAAGTTTGGAAGGAAGCACGCTCAGGATCAGGGCCTGAATAGTGGTGGGGGGAAAGGGAGTGGGAAGGAGATTCTGATGAATAATGGCAGTGGTTTCCAGTGTAGGAGCTGAGTACACTTGGCCACAAGCCCCCTCAGTCCCTAGACATCATGAGTTTGTGGTAATTGAAAAACCTGAAAAAACACTAGATAGACAAGGATAGCTTCTGGTACTGGGGCTGATAAGTTTGTTGATGGCTAGATACTAAAAGAGGAAGGTGTTTCCTTACTGTTTTGAGATAAAGCTGAAAGGAGATGTTTGGCAAAAAAGAAAACTACTGATTGAGCTATCAAGTCCTTAGACACAACAAAAGCACACAGGGATTCCCACAGTGATGACCTTAGAAAAAATGAGCAGTAGCCTTGATGCCTGGAAGGGAGAGGAGAGAGAGACAGCTATAGCAGAGGGACCAGTGTGCTGACTTTCTGGGTTTTTGTTTTGTTTTGTTTTGTTTTAATGCATGGTAACCTCTACAAACCCTAGTTTTCTGAGAAGAGTTGAAAAGACAAAGGAAGTGGGAAGATTGAGTACTGATATATGAAGACTACTATTTCAGGGGATGTAGGAACTTAATCTTATCTACACCTTCAAATTAAAATTGTTTAAACACCACTTCTTGACCTGTTCCTGGCCTCCAGATTTATGGCTTGTCTGCTCCTTTGCCCCACAAGCCTGAGGCTGAATACACCCCCTTTTGTGTTACTGGCTTGCTAGCATTGTCCTTAATTTTTAAAATGCGTCTGAGCCATCCCAGAATCTGGAACCCTATCCCAGAATTCAAGATAAGTTTGTCCTTTCTTTAGGTGAATGGATTTGCCAAAATAATATAAGCTGAGATTTACAATCAGCAGTAATGCTCAAATAAGTCTAGCAGGGAAGTTTAGGACAAATGGCTGGTTCTTAGTGGACAAGGCAAGATTAATCAGGGATAGCCATATTCCTGAAAGAAAATCCAACAGACTTGGTTTTGGTGAATGAATGCCTTAGAAATGCCCAAGTCTAAAAAACAGTTCTAAAGTTCTTTCTGGTAAATTCTTTTCTCATCTGGTTCTGTGTTCAAAGGATGATCATTTGTAAAAGTCAGATGGAAGGTCACCTGGGTGACTCAGTAGGTTAAGTACCCTACTTGTGATTTCGGCTCAGGTCATGATATCATGGTTCATGAGTTCAAGTCTCAAGTGCTGTGCTGACAGTGTGGAAACTGCTTGGGATTCTCTCTCTCTCTCTCTCTCTCTCTCTGTCATTCTCTCTCTCTCTCTCTCTGTCCCCTCCCTGCTGGCCCTCTTTCTCTCTTAAAAATAAATAAACATTAAAAAATGTTTTTAAAAGGCAGGTGAAAGGCTGGATTAGGGAGAGGCTGAGTGAAGTCCTGTGAGAAATGATCATGGTGCAGAAGCAAAAGTAGTGATCTCATTTTGCAGAATCACCTTTCTCAGCATGTCAGGTACTTTAGGGGAAGAGTTACAGGTCCTGGTGCTGGTGATAGTGGTAATACCACAGCTTATGTACTGTGAACCCTCTCTCTGTCATCTCCAACAATCAACTAAGGAAGACAAGATTACAAGAGAAAGAAATGACTTTAATTTATGGAATCCAAAAATCACAAGGCATTAGCTTCTGAGCACCTGGTATACAGAGAACCAGATATACCAACCAGATACTAGGGACCTGAGGAACATCCTCAGATTTCCACCCGGATACTCATTGGCTTCTTACTCTATCTCTGACTTCTCTACTTATTAAGTGTTAACTCACAGATACCTTGGTACTTTGGTCTCCTTGGTGTGGTGGAGGTCGAAGTGTTTTATGAGAACCCAGAAGACTTGGCCTCTAGCTTGGACTTATGTAACTGACTAGTATAAAACCCAAGCAGGTTACATTTCCTCCCTGGACCTCAATTTCCTCATCAATTTTAGAAGGCAATTCCGGATGATTTTTCACATTTCTCCCAAGACTGTGGATCATTGACTTGATGATGTTATAAACAAACCTTGCTCAGTCCCATTTTGTGCCTATATAATGATGCCTCATCCTGTGTCTCAACCAATATCCACCAAATTCAGTTTGACTCATTTTCCTCTTTGAATCATCACTGACCTGACCTGTGCTTGCTGCATCTTAAAAAGAGCAATATAGAATGAAGAGCACCTATTTTATTTGCTTATTTCCTTTTTAAAAATTCAGTTTTGAACTGCAAACTCAGCAAATAGTTTGTTGAGAACAGGTCAGCTTGCTTTTTAATAAAATGGGAAGATTTCTCATAACATAGGTGATTCCATATTCTTGCGAGGTTCAGTGATCTATGTACTTAAAGTCATCGCAAATGAACTTTGTGGAAAAAGAAAATACTTGGGAATGAACATCATTATCTCAGCCATCATACTTATATCTAATGAGTTTGTACTTCTATTTTTTCTTTTGTACAACTGATGTTACATATTTGATTAGAGGAAATATTTTGTAGCATTTGAAAACCTTTTAATGGCTCACACAATATACTCTAAATTCATATAACAAATTTTGATTTTGAAAACTGCTTCTAAGCAATTCACTTAACCTCACTGCACATCCTTTTCCTCATGTAGAAATTGAAGAAGTTGAAACAGCTAATCTCAAAGGTACGTTCTTGTCCAAAAATGTTATGATTTGATTTTTTTTTTCATTTATTGTACATAGTGAGAACAACTCTTTTAGTGGCCAAGCACAATAGAAAACCTGATGATAATGGCTTTGAAAAATGTCTGGTCTAATTATGGCTTTTAGATGTAAATTCAGATTATGCTAAAGGTCTTCTTCATGAGCCTTAGTTGGATGGTGGCTTTAAGGAGTATTACTAAGCTTGGGTTAACCCCAAAACATCTTTATTTTATGGTTCCAGTATTTTTGTTTTACAGTAGAGTCATACCAGTTTACTGTTACAAGTTCATAGTATAGAAAGACTCTGACAATGAGGACTTTTTAAAAAAGTTCTAAGTACTTTAGTCTCCAAGAGAAGAACAAAAGCACACAGTTTTTAAAAATAAACTTAGTGGAAACTTTCAAAATTTTGATCAGATTAACATAGTTTAGAAATTATAAAAGAAGATGTTAGCATAGATTTTTAAAATTCTGGTCTATGTCATCTTATAAAACATTCAGTTTAAAAGTATTTATGGTTTGAGTTGCTTATGCAAGTGTGTGTGTGTGTGTGTGTGTGTGTGTGTGTGTTTGTGTGTGTATTAACAGTCATTTGGGCAAATATTTAGAAAAAATTTGGTGATGATGCTGTTAGCTTTTGATGTTCTGGTCTGTCTCTCTAGATCCATTTTGTAGCTGCCTACTTAGTGTCTGAACTTCACTATCTCACTTAACTTGTCTCACCTGAATGTGATCCCACTGAAATTCTTTATCCATTTCCCACCTTCTCCTCCATTCTACTCCCAGAATGTCCAAGACATATGATTGCTCCTTCTTCTAGCATGCCCCTTCTCCATAAACACAAAGCATCTTATTATATATGTCAGAAAATTGGGGACCATTCTTCCCACTGCTTATTGACAAATAATTGCTACATCCTGTTGATTTTACCTTCTAAGCATCTCTTGACTCCATCCCACTCTTGCTATTTTCTCCTGCCAACAAGCATAGGTTAAGTTACTGAGTCCTCCCTAGGCACTGTTGTAAGAGTTTCCTAATTATCCCTCCAAGTGTACTCTTCCAAGTTATTTTTTTCATTGTCACATCAAATATTAAAAACACAAATGTTATCAGTATCCTCTCATAGCTTTTTCCTTAAAGGAAAGTAACATAATCCTTAATATGGCCTACAAAGCCTTAAATAATGCTTATTAGCACTCCAGACTTTTCTGATGTCAAGTTCCCTTTCTAGTTTTTAAATCAATTTGGAGATATAATTAATATAAAATAAAAATGGAACCATTTTAAATGCACATTTTGCTAAATTTTGACAAATTTATATTCCTATCTACTCAGGATATAGGTTAATTTCTATCACTCTAGAAAATTCCCTTGAGCATGCCATCTCAGGCAACCTCAAATACCACCCCAGCTCCTTTTGGTTTCCATGATTCAGAGTTTTTTTTTTGTTTTATTTGTTTTTTGTTTTTTGTTTTTATTCAGTTCAATGGAAGGTTCCTTGATCTATTTAAGAAGATATAGGATGTTCCCCAATGTTATTTCCTCCGTTTAGGATACTTCTCCCAACCCCCAAACCCAAACACATGCCAAAGTGCCTACCAACTCTTATTCATCTATCCATTTTTAGTTTAATTACCATTTCTTCACTTATTTAAAAGTGTGCCTAGCTGTGTAGCCACTCATTAAATGTTAGTTCTTATTTCAATAAGTAGTAAGCTCATTTGAAGAATAGGATTTTTTGGTAACAAAATCATAGAAAATGGGTAACAGCTCTAGCTTGTTATTTTTTTTGTTTGTTTAAAAAAAGTAAATTCAGCAAGAGACAATGAAGCAGGGTGAATGTTGGAAAAACCACCAAACGCTGAACAGAAGTGAGGCAAGTTTTTACTCATAGCTGGGCCAAACCTGATCTCCTGATCTTAAGGAGAGAAATACAGAGAATGGCCCTGAACAAAGGTAGCAGGGAGCATATTATGGATTTCAGCAAGGCAGAATACATCATTATTTAGTTAACCAGTTAGAATTTATAGCATTTCATGGTAGCCAATTATATTGTGACACACAGACATTAGTTTTGGCAGAAACCTATCATTTTAAAGTTCTTTGTCTTAAGAGGGTTTGAAATGACCAATCATAGTTAGACACCTAAGATACCGTGGGGCAGTGACTACATGACAGACCACCTGATGCCAAATAGTAACTAGGTGTTTTGTAACCTTTGTATACAGGGTGTGAGGATGTGGTTTACCGGAACAGGGAAGCACAAGCTTGCTAAGTGGATTTACAGAAGCAGAAATAGCATGTTAGTATTAATTTAACCGTACTTAAGGTCAACCTACAGTAACAGTTTTAAAGATGTTCTTTCTAACAATTTCCTGAAACCATAAAAAGAGCTGTAGTTTTTGTTTGTTTTGTTTTGTTGTTTTGTTTTGTTTTGTTCTTTAGTTTATTATTGGTCAGTGAATTCTCCAAGATGTTATCAAAGGTAAGATTTAGGAAAAATAGTGAATTAGATTCTCCGACAGATAAAGTATTCTGTAGTTGTGGGAGAGCCCTCTGTTCCCATTACTGCCCTACAGAATAAGTCAGTCTTTACTCAGCTACTAAACTGTTAGGAGGATAGAAGAGAAAGAGGAGGTAATTGTTTTGCTGGGGCTTATCCATTATCTTTTATCAAATATCTATTGACGAGATTAGATGTCCTTTTTTGTTTAATGGTCTGTGAGGTCATTGGGAGGTTTATGTCGACCAAAGTACTGAATCTATTCTGCCAAAGCCATATGGACCTAAGCCTCTTTTCTAATTAAGTATCAATCATTCCAGGAATGCTTCCTTGGTGAGATATCCCTTCTGGCAGTAATGAATCATAAAGCTCAAAAGAAGTCAGTTGAAGGAGTAACTAGTGAGCCAGTGTGGTCCTAGTAAAGGGAAAGTTAAAAAAAGGTATTTAACTGAACTTTGAGGTTAAACTTTGCAATTGATAGTTTAAAAAAATTTCTTTTTTGAGGAAATCTAAGGAAATCTCATGTAGTAAAACTGGCTAAGATCCCACAATTGGTTTTAATGTAATAAAAATAAAGAGAAGTTGGTAATGTGTTATAATGGCTTCTGTGATGTTTATTCATGAGCTCTCCAATGATCTTGTGTATTCTAGAAACAGTATTTGTCTGTTAAAATGTTAAAGAGTTAAGACTTTTATTGTTTTGTATAAAATCTCCTTTGAGATGGAAATAAAAAAAGGTGTGTTATTTACTTTAATCATAAGTTGTGCTATAATATTTTACTCTGAATCTGTTATGGCACTAATGATTTTAATAGTATAATCAATTACATCATTGACTCTTAATTGATCTTATGTCTTTATGGTTTTGTTCACATATTTAAATGCATCTGTAAACCATATATTTCAGTTGTTGAAGAGTGGTAGTTAAGACGGTGGTTCATCACTTAGTTATGCTTTTATAATCTCTCATGTGCCCACTGACATCTAGACACAGTGCTTTGTTTAATGAGTGTGCTCCAATGCACTAATTGGATTTATTTTCTGTTATTTTAATAGAAATTTCCCCCATTATAAAAATAGTCAAGTTGGGGGCATCTGGCTGACCCAGTTGGTAGAGCATGTGACTTTTGATCTTGGGGCCATGGTATCTGCCTGGTGTTGGATGTGGAGCCTACTTAAAAAATAGTTAAGTTAGGAATTTTGGAAAATATAGAAATACTCATCCATGGACACAGACACACACACAGACACACACACACATCACACAAATCCAAAGCACTTAAAATTCAATCACTTAAAGATAATATTATTTTTCATCCTATTATTTAGTTTGCAGTCTGTTTTCAACATGTTGAGACACTTATATGCATGTATTTTTATAACTTTCCTTTTAAACTTGATATGTTGTTAACATTTCCTTACATCTTAAAAAAAATTTAATGTTTTATTTTATTTTTGAGAGAGAGAGAGAGACAGAGTGCAAGCAGGGTAAAGGCAGAGAGAGCTAGAGACATAGAATCTGAAGCAGGCTCCAGGCTCCTACCTGTCAGCATGGAGCCCAATGTGGGGCTCGAACTCACGAATCATGAGATGATGACCTGGAGCTGAAGTTGCTTAACTGACTGAGCCACCCAGGAGGCCCTCCTTACATCTTTAAAAGATTTTATTTTGAAATAATTTTAGATACCTTAAGAGTTGTAAAAAATAGTACACTTTTTGTGTACCTTGTACTCATTTTCCCTCAGTGATAATATTTTATATATTAGAGTATAGTGATCAGAAATAGGAAATTGACACTGGTACAGTAGTATTGACTGAATGACAGACCTCATTTGGATTTTGCCAGCTTTTACATACATTGTGTGTGTGTGTGTGTGTGTGTGTGTGTGTGTGAAATTTTATTTTCAATGTGCTTTTATTTGTATTTTATGGTGAATGAAGTTAAGTATCTTTTCATAAGGTTAAGCATCATTTTCACATCTTTTTTTTTTTTTTGAAAGAGAGAAAGAAAGTGAATGAAAAGGGTAGGGGGCAGAAGGAGAGAGAGAGAGAGAGAGAGAGAAAGAGAGAGAGAGAGAATCTTAAACAGGTTCCATGCTCAGCATAGAGCTCAATGCAGAGTTGGATCCCATAGTCCTGAGATAATGACCTGGTATGAAATCAAGAATATGACACTCACCCACCTGAGCCACCCAGGCACCCTGATTTTTACATGTTTTGATGTGAATTGTCTGTTCATGGGTTTTACTCTTTTTTTTTAAAAAAAATCTGGGTTTCAGATTTTAAAAATGTTGGGAGTTATGTAGATGTTAAGAATATTAACTATTTTTGATATATAATGCAAATATTTCACCCACTTTGTCAGTTGTATTTTGGCTTTTCAATGATGTTTTACAACATAATAGCTTTATTGAAATGTATTTCATATACATTACAACATAACAGCTTTATTGAAATGTATTTCATGTACCATACATGTCACTCATAAAGTGCACAATTCATTATTTTCTTAACATATTCTTGGAGTTGTGCTACTATCACTACAATTGATTTTAGAATATTTTTATCACCTCCTCCCCCTCCCCCACTCACAAATAACTGTAGCCATTAGTAGGTACTCTTCCTACCCAAATCCCCTAGCCTTAGACAACTACCAACCTATCTTCTGTCACTAAGGATTTGCCTATTCTGGAAGTTTCTCTTTACATCTAGTAAAGAGAAGTTTCTCTTTACATATTGTATGAGACTAAATTAATCTCATACAATATATTTGAAATGTCTACATTGTATTCTATGGTAGTAATGCTTCAATATTTAAGTAATCAGTGATTATTAAATATTTAGGTTATGCAAATTTTCACATTATAAGTGATAACATCCTAATGGATTTCTATTCATGTCTGAAAGATAAATTTTAAGAAATCAAATTATTTGTATACAGTTTAGGCACATTTTTAAAGCTTTTGTCACGTTTTACCAAATGTGACATAGGTTCTATGCCTAACATGGAGCTTGAACTCATGACCTTGAGATCGAGTAGCATACTCTACTGATAGAGCCATCCAGGCACCCCAATTTTTTATGCTTTAAGAGATATATATATATTAAATATATACACCTAACAAATGTTTTTGCTAATTCTTTTTTCCTTCCTTTTTACCCAGTAATATATGTGGAACTTACTGACTTAACATGAATATTAGGTAGGACTCTCTATGTCTGCAATTAATTAACTAGTTCTGACATATGCATCTATAGAAGTCAATATCAATGCCTTTCAGCTTCAGTGAGTACTATTTCTGCTCAGAAAGCACATTAGTGAAAATTGTCCAGTATTTTCCCATCCCATAAATACAAAAATTTATCACATGACTTTGCTTCTGGTTAGTTATTTAAATTAGCACATTACTAAAATTTACTACTTTTAGGATCCCATATTAACTATCATTTTTGTTTTTTACTTTAGGGCACACATTTAATATATTTTTTTAAGTTCAGACAACCAGCACACTTGCCTATCCAAACTAATGTCAATATAATTTGAAATTGCTTTGAAGATCTTTTTGGAAGATGAGCATACCTTGTTATTAAGTTCTGATGAGAAATCAAAGAACTTTGGACCTACACTAAATATTATCTTTCTAGAACCAAGAAAAAAGCAGGAGTTCATTTTTGTTTGTTTGTCTTTTATGGTCCAGGTCTATAGTTAGGCCACAAATAACCTTGCTCCCACTTAAAAAAAAAAAATCAAGGGAAGAATTACTGCTAACAGTCATGTGGATTATCTGACAGTTTCTAAATCAGTCATGAGAGTTACTGACTTATTCGTTGCTGTTTGAAATTTCCCTGAGGCAGAACACAGCCCAAGTTCCCTGCACCTGCACTTTGACTCTGGGGAAAAGCAAAGCAAAACAATATTGATAAAAAAATCAATCTTCTCTTAACAGATTTTCCATAGGAATAGATCTCATGTCCAGAATGAAGAAGCAGAACTGCTTTATAATGGATCAAACTGTTTCTTTTCCTTAAAAAAAATTTATATTGTAATGAGAACATTTAACATGAGATCTACCCTCTTAACACAATTTTAAGTGTACACCCGTAAACTCTGAGGAATTAGGCTGGACTGTCAGTGGAAAATACATCAGTATTATTAGTAGAGTGAGGCTGGGCCAATTCAAATGATTTAGTGCTAACATCCCATTATTTTTTAACCTGATGTGAATTTATACTTGAGAAACACAAATTTTCAAATTTAAAATTCCTATCCTCTTTCAGTGTTTCCCTTCTGATTTTCTATCTTCCTCTTTTTAAACAGTCTATTTTATTGGTGATATTAAATAAAGCATTTTGCCTACATAATTATCCACCTTCTCTAACCTTTGAAGATTTAAGTCATGATGCAGACTTACCTCTGTGTCATGAGCAGGCTATGAAGATGCACACACGAGTTGTGTCCTTCCACAATGTGAACTTTATTCAGTCATAAAGCAAAGTTAATCGCAATTATAAAGCAGGTTCACGATTCCAAACTCAGTGACATTTCACCATGTGATTAAACTTGGCTTCTTACACAGCACACAGATCAGGACATAAGACAAATCACACAGCAAACAAGATGACAGAAGGGCGCAGGAAGTTCACCAAAGGCGAAGTCAGTCTGTGGGTTTGCAGTTGAGATACGGCCTCCTTCCAGTTCAGGTCAGCTCTCGGCACTTACTGCTTATTACATACAAGCCATGAAGGAGCTCAGTTCTCTTCAGAAATCAATTGGGCAGAGGCTCCGGTGGCAGTTGCCTTTTTTTTAATGGTCAGATATAGAAAGGACATGTCTGAAGATTCTGATAGATTGCCGCAAAAATCCTCCCCTTTTTAAAGGGGTTTAATCAGTGTTGGGACCCTGCAGACCTCCTCTGGTTCTGTTTGTTACCAATGCTGAGGTCTCAGCTGATGCTGGTCCCAGCGATCTCTCCTACTGCACTACCTTTAACTGCTTGCATCATTGGTAAACACAGGCCCCTGCTTGACATGAGAGACTCCATTTTATTCTCTACACTCTGTCATTTGCAATTCATGGGATTCTGAGAAAATTACCTAACCTTTCTGATCATTTTTCCAATCAATAAAATGAATTAGAAACAGCTTGTCTTTTTTTTTTTTTTTTTTTTTTGTTTTTTTTTTTTTTAACTGAGGTGCTTCAGTTCAATTGTCTAGAAAGTTAAGTGAACACATGTGCCTGGCCTGTTGCTAGTGCATGACAGTATTAAGATGGTGAAGGCANACTCTGTCATTTGCAATTCATGGGATTCTGAGAAAATTACCTAACCTTTCTGATCATTTTTCCAATCAATAAAATGAATTAGAAACATTTTTTTTTTTTTTTTTTTTTTTTTTTTTGGCAGTAGTGAGATCAACTGAGGTGCTTCAGTTCAATTGTCTAGAAAGTTAAGTGAACACATGTGCCTGGCCTGTTGCTAGTGCATGACAGTATTAAGATGGTGAAGGCAGGAACTCAGCCCTCACGAAGTTTTAGGACTAATAAAACATATGCAATTTAGAGTCTGAGGGTTTGAAAAAGACTGGTTCTGGGAGGGCATTATAGTGTTGTTGCAGGGTCATCAAGCACAATAGCCAAGGAAGAATTCTTGAGATGCTGTATGGTGCAACTTAGTAAGTTTATTTAAGCATCACGGGACAACCCATAGGCAGAAAGAGGTGCACTTGTGCTCTTTGAAGCTGGTGGTTATATGCTTAGTGCTCAAGGGGGAGGGGACATGCAGGGAGTATCAGATCATAAATGTTTTCATTGAGTTTTGACTTGTAAAACTTTCACAAAATTTCTGTGGTGCTTATCATTCACTTCAATATTAACTGTTGGTGAAATACGTAGAGAATGTTGAGACCCTTGAAGGGTAGCAACCAGGGGCACCTGGGTGGCTCAGTTGGTTGATCATCTGACTTGGTTTTGGCTCAGGTCAGGATCTCAGTGTTCATGAGATTGAGCCCCATGTTGGGAGTAGCACAGAGCCTACTTAGGATTCTTTCTCTCCTTCTCTCTCTGCCTCTCTCTCACTCATGTTCTCTCTGTCTCTCAAAATAAACAAATTAAAAAAAAAAAGAAGAACGTAGCAACCATCACATTTTTGTTCCTTATTGGAACTATGCAGGCTATAGGTCAGTCTTCTAGCATAAGGTGAACATTTTTCTGCTTCTATCCCTCATATCAGTTTCAATTGCATTATTTCTGCTAATAATTTAATGGGAAAAAATCCTTTGTCATCCTTTTTGAATGATTGTTTCATTGTTAAGTTAACAAGAGAGCCTTGATTCTACTGACCTAGTGTGAGAAGGCCAAGGTCCTCAAATTGTCTATGCTATTTGTAAAATAAAACCAAAAAGGGAAAAAAAAAGTTTAAGAATGATTGATTCTGTGTTTGTGAAACAACACTAGGGTTGTTTTACTAGGGTAAAAATTGAGAACCATAGATTTGAGGTGACTTTCTCAGGGTTTTAGTAAGAAACTAAACAGGGCTAGATCCAAGCTCCTAGTTGTTTTATAACTATTGCACATGTCCACACTTGAGCCAAAATCACTGATTTTTTTTTCTCAGAAACACTTTAAAGAAAATGAGATCAGAAGTTTTTCAGGTGAATGATACAATTTTCAAAAAAAATTATAGAGAAAGAGCTCTTAAGAATAGGGCTAGTTTTTAGCATTTACTTAATTTTGAATACATACCAGTAAACTCTAGCCACTCTGAAGTATAGGTTCAGATGAGAGGCTATCATCAGAAATAATTTGAACTCCATAAACCAAAGATACCTTGAGACTAAGTGGTAGTTCTCTATGGGGGGAAAAATCTTCTAAGAAAAATTGGGTACAAAAATCTCTTTATAAATAACTATTATTTTAACTAAATGGGATTACAATTACATATAAATGACCGAAGAATGAATATATACTATATTATGAATTATTTTTGAGTTGTGGCTATTACAGCTATTATAGCCCAAATCATTTAGCTAAAGGCAAAAACCACATTCAGACAATAACCTCCAACACACACTTTACTTGATGTTTCAGAATCCCAATAATTCTATATAAGGAAAATGAACTAGTCCTTTCTAATTGATTAAGAGATAAGTAATTCTAATAATCTTAAGAATGTAGAATTGAGAAGATATGTGACAATGGGTTTAAAATAATAGAAAGTTCTTAAAGAAAATTACAATCCCTTTGTGACATTTACTTTATAATAGTTGATAGATTCTCATGATTATAGTTACAGTATTATGTGCTTTTATATTTGTCAAAACTTACTGAACTATACATTTAAAATGCACACATTTTATTGTACATAAATTATACCATAAGTGTATTTAACAAAACATTAGTTTAAGCTGAAATTTGGTGTGGTATTGATGTCAGATGCTCTGTTTATCAAACCGTTTATGTTTCTTTGTTCAATCTCCCAGCTCCTTACACTTTGGTTATTAGAAATATGGCTTTTGGGGAATAAATGCAGTTAATAAATTCTTAATAAAAGTGATGATAAAATATATCTTAGTACACAGTATGATAACACTTTGATATCTATGGAAGGCACCAGTTCTCCACAGAGTTCAGTAGCAGCATTTAGTACAAGGCGCTGCCCAGAGAGAGGTGGGTCTACATGGAGTCTGAGTTGCTTTCATAACTTAAAGGGAAACATTCACAATATCCAGACCCTTGATGTCCTACAAGTGAAGGAGGGTGTCTTCAAATTCTTTGGAGTGGAGAGTCAATTAGCTGGCACACAATCTTGACTTCCAAATGGAACAGTACATCTACATAGGGAAAAATGATGACATGTACACGATAAATCTGCTGGGAAGAGCTTCTGCAGGTAGCTTGTACCCTTGTTCCATTGAAAACCTGGCTGATATCAATGTCATACCTCCCAGGAATACTGGCCAGCAAGCTGCACTCAAAGCTTGTTTTTGTCACTGGAGCCATTCTTGTTTTGGCCACTTCATTCCTGGACCCTTCGCCAACTGGGTCCAGGCAACCTTCCAAGAGCCTCAGCTTCCATTGGTTACTCACCCCCCAGGGCTGACCACCAGTCTCTCACACAGGCATCTTACATTAACCTGTTTGCCACAGCTAGCTCTTTGTCACACAGACTCTTCTGCACTGTGTAGACACTGCCTCCAGTGCTACAAGGGAGCTCATTCAGTGGGTCTGATATGCTGGATGCTGGCTCACGTAGTTGTGCGCTTGTGTGGCACCAAGTGAATACCAGTGCGAGGTCACAAGTGAGCCCTACTTCTACAGAGATCCTAAAGAGATTGAAAAAGAAGATCAGGCCACTGCTGAAAAGTCTGGGACCAAATCAGGGTGAATAGACTGTTTCTGCCCCCTAATTTGCTTCTGTTCAACCTGAGGTCACAGACTGATTTGAAGGGAGGCAGGTGTCCCCTGTGCTTATACTGCAGCTGTCTATGAAGATGGGCATATCCAGCCTATTATTAACGACTGGCCTGCAGCACCCACTGCTCAAGCTGCTGAATGGGTAAGAACAACTATTGAGTGGTTTTATGCTATTCTTCCATATGCTCCTAGACAGAATATGCATATGCTGTTAAACAGAAAATGCAAATAAGGTTGACAGAAAAGAAACAGTTGGAAGGAAGGAAAGAAAGAAGGAAGGAAGGATGTATATGTAGAAGATACCCCTGAACTCTTGCTATATTCTCACTCTGGAGCAGAACTATAGTGCTCATTTGTTGTAATCAATTGATTTTTATATTACTTTAAAATTGGAGGCGATGACAGAAGCAGCTATCCCTTCACACCACCAATACTCAGATGCGCCCCCTTGTGCCAAGAGTTTGAGTTTTCATCCCAGTTACAAAAAGGCACCAGAATTTAGAGATTTGATTCCATTCTTGGACAGAAGTAATTCAGAATGGGCATAAGATTTTTATTATTATTAAAAAAAACTTACATCAGGGATATTACTAAATAGATAAGTAATCCAGCTGAAGGAAGCTGTCACTGGCTAACAGATGAAAATATAAGCTCAAAATTGTAAGTAATTGAAATAATTCAAGTTTAGAAATGGACATGAGTTCAAAATGAATCTCAGAGAAAAAGTGAAATAAAAGGTGCAGTAGAGTGGTTGTAATGTGAAAAAAAGGGTAACCTTGAAAGTAGATGATTGGTTTATATTGATTTTAATAAGTAGAACAGAATGCATGTCTACATGTTTTCTACATAAACATATATTTTTGTTTTACTATGGAAACATATGTCTACAAAAAGGAAGCAAGTATAATTATTTTGAGCTTATTTTTTTCCTGTATGTGCAGGTTGTATATGTATATATATGTGTGTAATCATAATCTGTAAGAAAGAGCAAAGAGGAATAATTTTGAGTAAGCTAAATATTCTCCATAAGGATAAGAATTCTGCCGAAAACTCTACAAGACATTAGCAGATGCCTAATTACCAAATAATTCCAGCGTATCATAACTAGGTAGAAAGATGGTCCATAGTTGATCAGCTTTGGTAGTCATACAAATTAGCTAATTAACATCACAGTTCAGGATAATTTAGCCACATGTTCCAAAGGGAAGAGTTAGTGGGTTAGATTTGAACCTCATTTGCCAGAAGATAAAATGGCTGAACAGCCTAATGGTTTTAAGTTATAGACAAAGCCAACAGAAAATTTTAATATAGTAAAAGACTTGTGTAGGTAACTGTACAAGGACGATGATTTAGGTAGTACTGACCATTTGAAAAGTAAATAACTTCTTTTCTGGAACTGATGTGAAAAGACTGGACTTGTCCCAAAGTGTAGCAAATCAAATCATCTGGATTATAAAAGATTTGCTTGGTGTTTAAACAAGAACTAGCAAGGACATTTAAATCTCATTTAGGGTTCTTTCTATTTTTAAAAAGTAATATTATTGTAATTCCAGGAAGTTTCTGAAATACATATCTACTTAAAATACTCACGTTCAAGAACATATAAGACTGGAAATAATAACAGTAATACAATAAAAGTATGAATGGATGAATACATAAACAAAGAAAATAAAACATAAATTTATGTACAGCACCCTACTGAACATTTCAGGGAGACCCTCTGAATATCTAGGGCTGTTTCTTTGTGTAGTTAATTTTTCTTCTTTTCTATGAACATTTAGTTACTTGAAATCTCAGACTCTTCAACCTGTGGGGTCCACTGGCCTTGCCTTATTCTCTCTCTGTGTGTCATGACCTGGCTACTCTCTAGAAATGAAATAGGGCACTGACAGCACTGGTTTCAATTGTTTTCCATCTGTCAGGGATCAATGTTCTTTATTGTCTGATGTCCAATATTTTTTAAAACTTTGCATTCATACGTCTTGTCTATTGTGTTTTTTGTTATTGTTACTGCTGTTGTTACATGGGATAAGATAAATCCTGCCCCTGTTAGTCCATCTAGTTCAGAAGTAGGACAGCACATGTCTGCTTAATATTTTGTGGGGTGAAATGAGAAGTACACAAAAAGCATGTTTACTTCATACTGAAATATGATGATTTCCTTAAGCAAAAACATTTGTCCATTTGACTTGAGAGCTGAACAGTGGTGTTCTTTTCATGAAACACAATTTTTACTTGAAAGGTTGACAGAAAAACTATGGTTTTTTCAATACATTGGTACTGGCAAATATTTACTTAAAAATGAAAGAAGTGATCTTGTCACTTCAAAGGAAATCAACTGATATTTGTTGCCAGTTACACAATTCAGGCTTTCAAGAGAAAATTAGAATTTTGGAAAACTTGTGACAGCCACTTTGAGCTTGGGAACTTCCCAATCTTTACAAACTTTTCTTACAAAGATGGTGGTGATATGTACAAATATATTTTTATTGTTTAATAAAAGTATGTTAATATGTGAAAGAAATACACAACTCAGTGAAGCGATGTTTTTCAAGTTGATCAATAACATAAAATCATGTCAGAGTAAAAGACCAAAATGAAAATAGAGCATTTAATGTAACGGAGTAACAGGTAACAGAGTTTAGCAGTTCACTGATTTGGTTTCAGATTGCATATTGCAAATGAAGCTTGAATAGACTGCCACTTAGTGAGTTTTAGTCTAGTATCAAGAAGAATCTCCAAAGTTTTCTGGATAGTCTTTAAAATACTCCTCTTATTTCCAGCTACATATCTGTGTGAGTCTGAATTTTCACAAACTTCTAACAAAAGAGTATATTACAACACATTGTATCCCAAAGCAAACAGGAGAATCTTCCCATCTTCTATGAAGCCAGACTCTAAAGAGATATGCAAAAATGTAAAATAGTACCACTTTTGTTATTTCAGGGAGAGAAAACATAGCCCTTTCCTTCTAAATATATTACTTAAACATATGATGTAATTATTACTATTATTTTTATATTCATTCACATTTTATTTTTTTCAACTTTAATTTCTTACATGGTAAAAAAAATTACTATGTGGTAAACACTGACACATATAACCAATGTAAAACAAAAGCTCTGTGAGACTTTTAGCCAAGGGGTTTAAAGACGAAAAAGGTAGAGAATTAATTTTCTAATTATTGTGGTGCTATAGACATAGACAACATTCTCAAGCACTTACCATATGCCTAGTGCTGCTAATAAATTCTCTATCACTTAATTCTCACAATATAATAATGAGATAAATATTATTGTAACCTCTTCTTTATAGATAAAAAAACGAGTCACAATCCCCAAAGACACACCACTATTCAGTGGAAAAAGTCAGAATTTGGACACGGGTAACATGACTGTATAGTCTTCACTCTGAAATACCATTGTATATTTCTGTGCTATGTTTTGTCTAAATCTCACAGTGGTTTTGATATTCAAAAAAATATGAGGATTATTTAAAATCAAATGTCTGCTATGGTGTTTTATTAAGTTTTTAATCAATTTTTAAATATTGGAGGTCATTTAATTTGTCAGAGTCACAAGTTTGTATTTGTTTTTCTTTAGTGAGTACGTATTGAGGAATATTGATAGTTTAATGGTTGGAGTATGTTATTTGTTAGTGGTGTTTTAAGACAAATATGCTGAATATCTAAGCCGAGGGAGCAGTGAGTGTTCCTCTCCATTCACAAAGGCTGAATGCTGAGGACAAGCACTGTCTGGATCCTAGGCATGATTGTAAAAATGATGGCAAATCACGTAAGAGTTTTGAGCTGTACTTGAATTGAACATATACCAACCCTATGATTTGTACATCTTTTTTATTTGAGGATAATGATAGTACTTGACCATGATAGGGGGACTTACTAAAGACTCATAGATACTTTCTCTAGCAATTGCATGCAAGGGCCATTCTGTTCATATTCTAATTTCCTTGAGTCAGTTAAGATTTATAATACTTGGATGTCTCTTGATTTAGACTCACTTATGAAACAGATACAGACAATCAAATTAGTACTATTTCCAGTAAGATACCAAATGATTTTATTCTTGAGGGATTCATGAAGAAGCATTTTGAAGTGAAATGCCATTATGTCTACAGCTTAGTTCAGATGGTAGAGCAAATCAAACACAAACGAAACAAACAACAACCCAAACTGTGTGTGTGTGTGTGTGTGTGTGTGTGTGTGTGTGTGTAGAAAAATACAAATATATGTGCCAAATGCTACCATTGATGAATCTAGATGAAGGGTGTATGGATATACCCATGCTTATTTTCTGTCATTTCGATATACTTTTCAATATGCTTTTCTGAATCTGTGGAATTTTTCACAATAAGGTTAGGGGAGGGTAAAAAGGACTCTGTGAAAAATAGGATTCAAAACAAAAGCAACTGTAGATTTTAAATTTTGATTGCTTGTATTATTAGCACTTTTGAGAATTTAAGTGTGCCAAGTCCAGAATGAGACTCATGGGACCTCCTCGTCAGAGTGTTTTTTAACATTTAATTTTATATTTATTTGGAAGGGCATTGAAAGTAATTTTCTATCAATAAAAAGTATATACATATTTTTAAGCTTGAAATAGGTTTTTTAAAGAAATTTTAATGTTTATTTATTTTTAAGAGAGAGAGACAGAGTGCAAGTGGAGAAAGGGCAGAGAGAGAGAGAGGAAGACACAGAACCCAAAGCAGGCTCCAGTCTCTGAGCTGTCAGCACAGAGCCTGATACAAGGCTCAACTCATAAACCGTGAGATGATGACCTGATCCAAAGTCCTATGCTCATCTGACTGAGCCACCCAAGTGCTCCTGAAATAGGTATTTGTTACCAATACCATTAAGTAGGTTAATATACTTAAATATTTTTTGTTTTATATTTTTCAACCACTCTTAACTTGTAGAGTCATTATGATACAGTAGTGAGAACAGGGACTCAAGTTTCCTTGTTTCTGACATTAGGGGTACTTGGGCAAGTCGTTTAAACTCTAGGTGCCTATTTCCTAATCCATAAAACTTAAATAATAATAATAGAAGCTACCTTTTAGGAAACTTGTGAGAACTCCTTAAATTAACATAAGGTTTTAGAACCCTGCTGGCAGCATAGTAAGCCTTCCAATATGCTTCAGCTATTTTTATTATAATAGCCAAGTAGTGTGAGGCCGTCACTTCAGTAACTTACTTAAGTAGAGCTCAAAGTCATAGAACCACACCTTACATATCTGGGGTTCAGTATTTCAGTTAAATGTGATTCGACCTTGCAACATCTCACTTCAAATGTTCTGTTAACTGTGTCTTCCATCTTCAATGTCTGATAGTTGGGTGCTTTCAAAGTTTTTGAAATTTTAACTCTTACTGTTCCTGTTAGCCTTAAAAAAATGTTGAACAGATAGATTACCCCAAGCATGGTTTATCTCCACTCTATTTTTGGGCAGAACTGTGTCCATTTTGTTAGCCTATTATTTAAGGACTTTAATAGAAAAACTTGAGTTCCTAGCGACTGATCAAGTTTGTGATCAGTTTTAGTAATAGGATCCACCTTTATATTTGGCACCTCAAAGGCTGCTGTGCTGTCCCACACCTTAATGTCAGGTACTGTGTTAAGTGCTTTATTTATATTTTCTTATTGAATCTGTATAGTAAACCTATGAAGTTGGTTACATTGTACCTAGTTCACATAAGAGGAAGAATTGTTCCAGATGTTGAGTGATATGTTCATGGTCATACAGCTAGTAAGTGGCAAATCAGAGGTATGGACCATTTCATCCCTGAATGAGAGGCTGAACATCTCATTTCCTGAAAGGTACTAGCATCTTTACCTTTTTTAGCCTCAGGGAAAAATATTGACAGAATTAGTTCCATCAGTAAGGCTGTTCACAGTACTAGGTTCAGAGCAGTTGGGCCATCTCATTATGGTTCTGCACCAGTTGAGGCAAGAGTGTGGGAAGGAAAAGTCTTTGGAGTACTATAAAGGGGGATTGAATCCTTCACCTACCATTTTAGTAGCTTAACGTGGGTCAGGTTCTTGAAACTTTACATACCTCATTTCTTCATCCGATAGTGAAAATAGATATAATAATCTCCAGTTTATAGGATAGTCAGAAGGATTAAATGAAACAATCTGTATATACGTAGCACACAGCATATAATAAGTGTTCAACATATGTCATCCTACCTCTTATACTGTGACTATTTGTAGTTTGACTACTTGGATCATAGCTATTTTCCATGAAAAAAAGAGTTCCTGAAGAAGCCATATGTCCTCGAGATTTCTGTAAGTGTTCATGTGTTGGCCCCTCCATGGTAAATACCAAAGTATTTTAGGTGACCCTAGAGAGAAATATAATATGAACTGATTTCCACCTCGGAGATAGACTTTTAGAGAAAAATATTCCCAGAGGATAGTACTGAGTTCTGTCACAGAAGCAGCATTTGCACAGTCTTCCACAGACACCAGGGTGTTTTTCAGCTCCATTTGTGGCAAAGCTATGCTCTGGCCCCAACCATGCAATCAGTTATTCATCCAAAGTGTTTTCTTCCTATGATCATTTGCTTGATTGGCAGCTTATTTCTTACTGTTACCTGGTCCTCTGCTGAGTATTCCCCATCTGGATAAATATACTTTAAATGTAACTTTCCGTGGAAGAGCAACAATATAGTTTTGCTTATGCAACATTTGTAAAATCATCACGACTTATATTTTATTTATTTTCAGAGGTGTCACCAGATCATATTATTAGTTTTGAAAATGCTAATCCTTATTTAGACATTCTCCTTAAAAATGAGAGTGTTAGTAATCATGTGTTGAAACTGGTCAGATTCAGTTAAAATACTAAAATACTGAACTTAGTCTATTTAATGGACATCACATCAACCCATTTTCTATCAGATTAAATTGTCTTTCTAGGGATAGTTTTAAATTGTAATGAGACTGAAATGAATAAATTAACTGAAAAGTCACTGGATTGGACAGAGGAAGAACCAAGAATTTGAATTGTTACAATTTGTGTTTGGGGAGGTGAGGCATAGCAGTATGTGGTGTGATGTAAAGCTTTCTTAGTGGAGTTTTAGAAAACACCTCAGAGAAGATATGGATTTATTAAAAAAAAATGTTGACTAAAATAAAATGCCTTGAGCTTAAGATTGAAAGTCCCAAGTTGGAAGGATTTTGCATCAAAGTATATAAACAAAATAGTCATTGAGTGCTAGGGAATAGAATATTTATTATATATGGATGATTATGTCATGTTAGTTTAAAAAAAATCACAGAAGATAAAAGCAGAGATATTACAATACATTTATCTATTCCTTTATATTATTTCTTTAATTGCACACTTAGATGTAAAATGATTATTAACATTCATCATGTAGTAAAGAATTTGGCCTTGTCCCCCAAAAGATTGAGTCTTTACCATAGCTTCTGGAAGGTCATCTATTTTATACTTGACAGAAGCGTCTTTAAGGTACAGAGCTGGCTATACCAGATCTTAGGATGGAGTCAGTTAGACTCTTGTAGCTGTAGGGTGGGAACTGACCCAACCAGAAAGACCCATAGTGTGACTAGCATGGTAGTTTTGAGTCAAGTGGTATAAGTTATCCTAAAGACTGAGTTCAACCATGTCAGCATTCAATCAATCATGCCTACATGATGAAGCCTGAATAAACACTCTGGACACAGAAACTTAGATGAATTTTCTTGTTTTGGTAATACTCCGTGCAAATTTTACACATCAATGCCAGGAGTGGACAATGGAAACTTCATGGTTGGACTCCTCTTTGACTCTGCCCCATGCATCTCTTTTTATGGCCTTGTTTTACTTTGTATTCTTTCCCTAAAATAAACAGTAAATACCAATATAACAGCTTTCAGGAAGTTCTGTAGGTCCTTCTAGAACCTGAAAATGGTTTGGGAAACCTCCCTGAGTTCGCAGTTGGTGTCAGTAGTTAGGGCAGCACTAGGACCATTCCTTCAAAGTCACAGTACCCAGCCTAGGCTATTTTTAATAAATATTATAAGCATGATTATATCGCGATTGCTTTCTGAATTTTCTCAGCCTAAATTATAGTTAGTAGAGTTTTATTGTTAATTTGGGTGTGTCCTATTTCATAGGAAAAGATAATCAAATACTCCAGTAATATAGTATTGATTACCTACTATACATGTCTAGCTGAAATATGATTCTTTTATTACTCCAGGTATTTCGTTGACAGAAAAATGTCATCGTTTCAGCCATGCTCTGCATTCTGATTAGACTATGCAATATAAATATTTCACTTTTTCATTAAGTGATAGAATATAAATATTTGGGTAGAATATTTAAAATCCATCTCAATTTTTATGTTTTTACCATGCTGGGAAATTTTTCTCTGTCTGAATTTCCCTAAGGTTGTCTTAATGACCTGTGACTGGCAAGACTAATTATTTTGTTGTGTCCTCATCAATCGTACAAATGAATCGAGCCAGCCAAGGAAGTTGGTTCCATTTGATTAGCTCCCACTCATTGTGCTGCAGCTATTGTCATTTGTTGGGAAGTGAGATTACAGAACCCAGCTCTCCCATGAAGCGTGACACTGCCAACTCTGCTGGGGGAGCATAACTTCTATGACACTTAGATTTCAGATCCACTATTAATAAAACCTTGCACTGTGGGCGTCAGCCTACGGCAGATATTTATGAACAGGTCAGAAAAGAGTAGAAACTGAAACACTGGGCCTTTCATTACAGCTGCACAAATGGTAGCACTGTAGTTACAGAATTGTTAAAATCAATTAAGAAAGGTTGCCACTTGATTTCCCAGCACATAATCTGTTTAATTAGGTAGTCTGTTTCTGAAATCAAATGTTTCTGGAAGCTGAGACTTTTTAAAAAGAGCATGGAATTTTACCTAGAAACTATAGGGATTCTCTGGGCCTGGTTGTTTGAAGGAATATACATAAGAAATAATTGCACTGCTTAGTATCAGTTATCTAATCTCTGGCCCAAGCTTGTTGGGGGAACTCATCTGGTATCCTCTTAAAATGTAATAGAGTTTTTGTGAATTACTCCTAAAAGCTACTGAGCACTTTATAATTTTTATTTTACATGCTCAGTAACAAAAATAATCAAAGGATTCTGGAATACAGAAAAAAGACCTTCAATTGAAATGTGCCTATACTCATTAAGTGCTATAATTTTAAATCATAAGAAGAATTTGAATTTTGATTCTGCTTTTTACAAAATAACTAATTTAGCATATGCTATAAGGTTTTCTGTGACTCTTCAAGAGGAGGTTGCTCGGAAGCAGACAGAATGTTTTAGAAAATACTAAGAAAACTTTTATAATTATATTTGGATGTCAGTGACACCACTATTTATAATGACCCCACCAGTCTCTTAGTTGCCATTGAATTCTAGCCCTACATACTTGTTAGCTTATTTCTTCCTCATATAATTATGAGAAATTTATTAATATTCTTGTTTTACAGATGACAACATTGAACCTCAGGTGGTTTTGATTACTTAAGCCAATAGGTCTTTGAGGCATTAAAAAAAAAAAATCTAGTGATTGCTAGAGAATGTCTTTTCTGTGACAACGACTAGAACTCCTTTGAGTGAGGAGAATAAATGAGTAATGAATGAACAAATGAGGTGAATGTCAAACTCATTATTACATCATATATCTAAATCACAGTAACAATTATAAAATTTTTTTTTTTTAGGTATTTCAGGAACACTTTTATATGAGAAGCAAACTATTGATACCATTTGTTCGTTTAGGTTAAAAAAACACAAAGAAATGATTGAACAATACAAGTTAACATCATGAGTTAGTATCACATTTATAATTGCAAAAACTTAAAAACTTACCATTTTTATGAAAACTTTCGAACATGTGGAAAATATAGATTATAAAATGACTCATACACTCACTACCTAGATTCTGCAAACACTAATATTTTGCCACATGTACTTTCTTCATTTATTTCCTGTCAAATAATTTTAAAGTAAACTGCAGATGTGATATCTCAAACCTAAATATTTTTGTATTGACTCTAAAATGAGATTTTTTTCTGCCACTATAGTACCAGGTGGTATCATTATTGCACCCAACATGTGAACAAAAGTTCCTTAGTATTAATTGCATCTAAAAATTTTACACAAAAAAAAATCTTTTGAAGTTCATTTGTTTAAACCAAAGATCCAATTAAGGTAAGACACTGTTTTTACTTTTTACTTTGTATGTTTCTTTGATCTCTTTAGTCCCTAATCCCCCTCTGTACCATCTTACCCCTACCCATCTTCTTTTAAACATTGACTTTTTGAAGGCTGGTCCCACTAATTGCATGTTTAATTTCCTCTGCCTCATAGTATCATGTGACTTGTTCCTCTACTCCCTTTATTATTTACCGATAAACAGGAAGTTAGATTTAGCAGCTTGGTTAAATCAGGTTAAGGGCTCTTGGGAAGAAGCCCTTATAAGCCATGCTGTCTGGAGGCACACAAAGTCTAATCATCCCGTTATTCATTTTGCTGAGTGATCTGTGGATTTAGGTGGTGACAGCTTGGCTTCTCCACGGTAGAGTGTGCTTTCCTGTTCCCCATCTGGATCTTGCTGTGGAAAACGCAACTGGAGGCTATACATTTTTAACTTTGAGTTTCATGCTAATCTCTGCCAGTCACACTGTATTCATTCTATTTATATTTTCCCTAGCTTGACAACTCATAATTCTGAGATTTATAATAGGAGACATGGGAGTTAATCCTCAATTGTTTTTGGCTACATTCTAATTTAGACTTCTAAAAAATATAAAACTGCTCATCATGTTGGTGGTTTGCAGACTGCAAGTTCCCTCAGCAAAGCACAAGCAGCATACAAATCCTTTTCTGCAGGTTTATTTTTGAAAGAACTTAATTTCTTCCTTTTTTCTAATTCTAGAAAGAAGGCAGAGCAGGGTGTGCTTCAGGGAAACTTATAGGGGGAGATGTCGATGCTTAGATAACGCAAGTGGTGGATCTTATGGAAAAGCACCTAGTAAGTGCTTCTGTCTTCAGTCAGGTCAGATCTATTTTATGTGAGACTTTTGTGTAAAATTTTGTTTAAAATGTTGAATGTTAGGGGCATCTGGGTGGCTCAGTTGGTTAAATGTCTGAATTTAGCTCAGGTCATGGTCTCACAATTTGTGAGTTTGAGCCCTGCATCAGGCTCTGGGCTGACAGCTCAGAGCCTGGAGCCTGCTTCGGAATCTGTGTCTCCCTCTGTCTCTGCCCCACCCTCCTCTCACACTGTCTGTCTCTCTCAAAAATAAATAGACATTAAAAAAATTAAATGTTGAATGTTAGAGTAAAAGCACACAAATTCATAAATCACAAATAGCAGTATGTGCTCACAAAAATGTGTAACTTATTCATGTGGATCTTGGTACATGGTGTAGAAGCCAGAGAATCACTGAGTTGGCATCACTCCTAAGAAAGAAGCTGGCCATCCTAATCGCAACTTTCTCAAAATGAGGGACAGTAGGCAGCCATGTAACGTTTGCTAGTGTTAGCTCCAGGCATGGTTGATAACATATGTTTATCATTTTTTTCAAAAGGCACTGGCAATTTCAAGTTGTTAACTTTTGCTCATGCTTTTCCTTTTCTCTCTTGGGACTGCTCTTCCTCTACCATGAAAAGTCTTGATTATTCTTCAAAGGTAATGTGCAAGGCATCGCATTTCTAAAGCCTTCCCTGAGCCTTCTTTTGTCTTATTTCAGAACTTACCAGTTCACAATTGATCTGTTGATGTAACCATTTTCTTTCTAAACTGAGGGGCCCTCAAGGGTCAGGTACCATGTCTTTTTCATCTCTGTTAGTCAGTTGTTAGAGTCCTATAAGCAATAAATATGTGTATAATGCATGAGTTTAAAAAAATTGTAAGCTTCTGCAATGCTGGAAAGGAGGCAAGGAGGAGAAAAGAGGGGAAAGGGAGAGAAGTAATCAATAACAGGGATCTGAGACCTGATTTAAGTCTCTGGCTTTGGAGCATCACCAACTTCTGGTGCTGAAAGGCACTGGTAGTGAAGACGGCACTGACACAGGCATAACATTTTGCATTATGTTGAACTTTTTAATTTAACAATTTATGACATGAACTTAATAATGCCCATAACTCTTGAGGCCCAAGGAATCCCTTATTGTTTTAAATTCTCAAATGAGCACCCTTTGGAATGTGATGTACTGGAGTTGAGTCTATGGCATTTTGTATTCATAAAACTTCCCAGAGTCACTAGTAAGTACTGGACATGTTTAATGAACTGAGCAGAAATAACTGTCAGCCAAAATAATATTTATGAAAGAAAGATCCCAAGGAGAGACCAGAAAGCCTACAGCTTTCTGAAAGTTTTTACAGAGGCCCTACAAAGGAGAGGAAGAAAGAGTGAGGGACAAGAGGCTCCAAAAAGACAAATGCTATCTGCTATTCCCTCAGTATCTTCAGGGATGTGCAGGTCAGAATCTGTAAGTAGACATTTATCTTCACACTCTCTTTGGATGCCTTAGAACGTGGCACTGTTAGACATTCACTGGGGACAGGATGACCCGATTGGAGCTCAGCTACTCACAACACTTCTCTTCCAAGGTGTGAGGAGGAACATGAAGGATGGGAATTCATTTTTTTCCTTAGCTTCATATTCTTTTCAATGGGATAATGAAAACGAATAAGCAGAAGTCTGTATGTAGAAATACTACACACACACACACACACACACACACTGACACACACACACACTGACACACACAGTTATTTGAGTACAGCTAGCAAATATTGCCCCAGAAACATGGATGAAAATAGAAAATGACAACAAAGAAACTGGAAACAATCCTTTGACTTTGGCAAAGATTGTAACCAAAGTAGTATTTTCAGTTTGATAATGGATCTGGAATATTTGAAGATGCTTTTAGCCTAAAGTAGAGTTGATTAAATTTAGCAAAATGACCTATATTTTAGAAAATCGTAAAATAGTATTGATATACATAAGGGAAGTGAAAAAGCAAAGCATAAAATCTCTTTAGCAAAATTCTATTCACTTTAATATTATTCAGTCTAATTACTGTGAGTATAATATTTTTTCTCAATTATGTTAGTATCCAGCCCAAAACTATTTGTTTGAAAAAAACTGAATTTGCAATTCTGTGTTATGAGATAAAAAGTTTCCTTTCTTCAATAAAATGTTAAGAAAAACAATTTAACCTTAGAAGCCTAATTTTTTCAACCATTTGTTTATAGATACTCATTTTTAAGCTTAATTTTTAAATCACCAGTCTTACTAAAATTATAAATAGTAAGAGTTTTCAATACACTTGGAAAAATGTGTGTATAGGTGATTCAATTAGGAGAAATAGTGCAAATTGAATAGTAATGTTTGATGTTACCTTCAATAACTGTTACACATGTGCGTGGCATGGGGCTCCAGGGTTGCTTTGGGTTCACATTATTTTATAGAGTTTGTGTTCTATTGGGTGAGGTGGATTTTAATTAAATAAAGTATGAGGAAATGTGATGAGCCCAGCAGTAGGAACTGCTCATGCTCTAAGTGTATAACAGTGAAGAGAAGAGAAATAAATTCTGCCTACATACCTAGTTAAGTTTCCCAAGGTGGTGACACCCAAACTACTGTTGTGGTTTATGTTTGGTTGCTGCTTTTTTTTTTTTTTATTATTGATTTGTCTTCTAAGTGTGAATAAAAGTCAAGTTTTACATGCAGGAAGAATCTAAAAGAGAGAAGGATTCATGCTGACAGAGGCACAGACACACGAATCAGGGGCTAGTGTTTGGGGCAGTATTACTGATTCGGTTAGGCTAGCAATCAGGAGTGATTTTGCCCTCACGGGGACATTTGACAATGGCCAGAGAACATTTTGGCTCTGACAAAGGGGTGCTACAGCATCTAGAGGTCAGGGATGCTGTTAAGCATCTGCCTAATCCCACAATATCAATAATGTCGAGCTTAGGAAGCACTTGACTGAAGCATGGAAGCTGAGGGCATTAGAGAGGGAGAAGGAAAATGAGATGAGGTAGACAATGCCCACATTATAGGGGATTAGGGGAGCTCTGCAGACCAGCCTCAGGAGCAAATGAATAGCATATTAGCCATGATGAATGATTAAAGGCAAGATGCAGGCCCAAATGTACAACTGCTCAGGTGTCCATGGGCCCAAATCTAGGGAGTGCATCCACACAGGTCACAGCGCATGTAGTCTCCCCTGGAGTTACTTGCACAAGGCAGTGACCTTCACAACCAGCCACAGTGAAGAAGTCTGTCCACAGCTATGAAATGTGAAGAAACTAAAGAAATCTCAGAAGCTGGAATGATGGTAGATTTAGGTTTAGATGATGTTTAATATGAAAACCTTTTTATAAAACAATATTGTGTCTAGTTGTAGAGATTATAGGTATTATTACCAGAAAGGATTAGGAAGGGCAGGTAGGTGAATAAAAAATGGGAAAGTCTTGAGACAAGAGAGGTCGAGAGAATTATGCCATAGAAGTGTCTGGCTAAAATGGAGGGGCTAGTATGAGAAGTATTGAGCATTAAGGTAGAAAAACTTGATGGAGGGCTTTGTATGCTAGTTTTTGGAAGTTTGGATTTGATGCAGTGCATTAGAAAGAGTCCTTGTAAGTTCCTGAATAGGAGAGAAATGAATGAAAATGGCCTTCCAGTAATACTGTGTTTCCAACCCTGTATTAGATAGATCATAGCATGAAGAAAATGAGGCATGTGACAGCACGATCATCTAGGAGACTATTCAAGTTCTGTCCTCAATTTACAAACAAAATAGCTGCTCACTGCCACCCATAAAATTTTCTTTTATATACATGAAACGTGCTATTAAGTTTCCTTTCAATTTTCTTAGGTATATATACTTGGTTGTTTGGCCTTTCCTCATCGGGCACATTTCCCAACACTTCAGTGATTTATTTTGCTCTTGCCTCTGTACTCTTTCCAACTTTGTTGTTTCATATCTCACTTCATTTACCATGATTCACATTGACCTGAGTATAGGCATACATTGGAGATCTTGTGGGTTTGGTTCCAGACCACCACAATAAAGTAAATCAAATGAATTTGTCCTTTCTCAGTGCATATAAAAGTTACATTTACACTCTAGTCTCTTAAGCGTGCAATAGCATTATGTCTAAAAAAATCAACCTTATTTTGAAAATATAGTCTTGCTAAAAAATGCTAACCATCATTGCAGTTTTCAATGGGTCAGAATCTTTTTGTTGGTGGAGGGTCTAGCCTCAGTGTTGGTGGCCATTGACTGACCAGGGTTGTGGTTGCTGAGTGTAGGGGTAGCTGTGGCAATTTCTTAAAATAAACAATAAAGACAACACTGAAGTTTGCCACTCTGAGTGATTTTTCTTTCCACAAGCAATTTTGCTGTAGCATCTGATGCTGTTTGATAATGTTTGACCCACAGTAGAACTTCTTTCAAAATTAGAGTCATTTCTTTTAAATCCTGCCAATGCTTTATTAACTTAGCTTATATAATATTCTAAATCCTTTTTTGTGGTTTCAACAGTTTTCACAACATCTTCACCAGGAGTAGTTTCCATTGCAAGAAACCACTTTCTTTGCTCATCCGTAGGAAGGGACTCCTTATCCTTTAAAGTTTTGTCATGAGACTACAACAATTCAGTCACATCTACAGGCTCCACATCCACTTCTGGTTCTCTGGGTGTTTCTACCACATCTGTAGTAACTTCCTCCACTGCAGGCTTGAACTCCTCAAAGTCATACATGAGGACTAGAATCAACTTTGTCTACCCTCTTGTTCATGCTGATATTTTGACCTCTTCTCATGAAACATGAATTTTTCTTCATGGCATCTAGAACTGTGAACCCTTTCCAGAAGGTATTCAATTCACTTTCCCTAGATAGTTCAAAAAAATCACATCTATGACAGGTAAAGGCTTATGAAAAGTATTTCTTAAATAGTAAGACTAAAAGTCAAAATGACTCCTTGATCCATGGGCTACAGAATGGACATTGTGTTAGCAGGCATGAAAACAACATTAATCCCACTGTAAATTTCCATCAGAGCTCCTGAGTCACCAGCTGAATTGTCAATGAACAGTAATATTTTGAAAGGAATCTTATTTTTGAGCAGTATATCTCAACAGTGGATTTAAAATATTTAGTAAACCATGTTTCAGACAGATGTGTCGTCCTCCAGATTTTGTTCTATTTATAGAGCACAGGCAGAATAGATTTAGCATATTTTTTAAGGGCTCTAAGACTTTCCTAATGGTAACTGAGCATTGACTTCAACTTAAAGTCACCAGCTGCATTAGCCCCTAACAAGAGAAACAGCCTATCTTTTGAAGCTTTGAACCCAGGCAGACATTGACTTCTCTCTAGCTGTAAAATTGATAGGTGGCATCTTCTTCCAATATAAGGTTGTTTCATTTACATTTAAATTCTGTTCTTTAGTGGAACCACCCTCATGAATTATCTTAGCTAGATCTTCTGGACAGCTTGCTGTAGCTTCTACATCAGCACTTGTTGCTTCACGTTGTACTTTTATGTTATGGAGATGGTTTCTTCCCTTAAACCTCATGAACTAAACTCCACCAGCTTCAAACTTTTCTTCTGCAGCTTCCTCATCTCTTTCAGCTTGCACAGAATTGAAGGAAGTTAGGCCCTTGCTCTGGATTAGGCTTTGGTTTAAGGAAAAGTTATGGCTGGTTTGATCTATCCAGATCACTGAAACTTTCTCCATGTCAGCAATAAGGCTGTTTTACTTTCTTATCATTCATGTGTTTACTGGGGTTACAGTATTAATTTCTTTCAAGTACTTTTGTTTGCATTCACAATTTGGCTTACTGTTTGGTGTGAGAGGCCTAGATTTCAGCCTATCTCAGCTTTTGACATGTCTTTTTCACTTAAGCTTGATCATTTTAGCTTTTGATTTGAAATGAGAGATGTGTGACTCTTACTTGAACACTTAGAGAACATTGGAGTGTTATTGATTGGCCTGATTTCAGTTGTGTTGTGTCTCAGGGAACAGAAAGGCCTGAGGAGAGGGAGAGAGATGGAGGAATGACTGGTTGATGGAGTAGTCAGAACACACAAATTTACTAGTTAAATTTGCCATCTTATGTGGGCACGGTTCATGGTTTCCTAAAAGAATTACAGCAGTAATATGAATGATCACTGTTACCACGATAACAAACATAATAATTATAAAAGTGTTTGAATAACTGTGAGAATTACCAAAATGTGACAGAGACACAAAGTGAGCAAATTTTTATGGAAAAATGGCACTGTTGAATGTATTCAACACAGGGTTGCCACAAATCACCAATCTGTAAAAAATACAGTATCTCTAACGTGCAATAAAACAAGATATGCCTGCATTCTAATAAAGTTCAGATCAGACTCACCAAAAGGAAAGAATATTGTCAATCAAAAAGAAACATTTGCTATATTTTTAAATTTTTAAAGGAATTCAAGATAAAAAATAAGAGTAGGCTCAATCTAACATTTTATGTTTTTATCATAAATACTGAACAGGTAACACATGAATCGTTGACAGTCATTGACAAATAAGAGAACAGGAAAACACACTATGTTAAAAATTATTTCTTAAAAATTTAAGTTTGCCTTCAGTCTTTATTCAAAGCCATTTCAGCTAAAGTTCACTTGAATTTATAAAATATTTTGAATTAATAATTACAATTAAGCAAGATTATTTTAAACTTGAGGCATTACGTTCTCAGATTTTTGCCTAGTAAAAAGAATCAGACATCCTTCTGCCTTGTGTTACAAATATAATAAAAATACACCATCAAAATACCTGAGGGTGAATCAATGCAGTTTTTTCACAAGCTCCAGACAGATTATATGTTAAAAAAAGGAAGAGACCTCCAGATCAGAAAATAGACTGGATTTACCCTCCTGTCTGAAACAAGTTAAAAAAAGACAGTTAAAATACTTAAAGCAATTACTCTGAAGAAATTTTATGTCAGGCAATGAAGACAGAGATCCTTATGAAGTAGGAAACAAGCAAGGCTAGCATGTCCCACATGAGTGCCTCTGTACTGCCTGGAGAAAGTTTCTGGGCATAACACAGAAAGAGGGAGCCCAAGTAGAGTCTGGCAGTTTTCTTCACTGAAGGAAATAGAGCTGGGTGTTCAGGGAACCCAAGGTGGCTAAACTTTGTAGGAAAGAGTTCCAGAGAGGAGAGAGATACACAGACAGCTCTGGATTCTGCCCTGTGATTATTTAGTAGCGTTCTGGTTAGTTCATATGTGTGGAAACAACCCAGGACTTAGGAATGAATCACCCAAAATGATAAGAAAAACATTTGAGAAAAGTGCTAAATCCCACAAGCCAGAGTGGAAAATTCTGTATTTCACAGGGGACAGTACTCAGAACCTTCTTGCCCCTCTGAAAATTTACCCAAGACAGAAGTCTGAAAGTCTAAAAAGTCTGAAAGGAAGTCTCTAACAGATCAAACTATTTCTAAGAAACTCAACTATGCCATGGAAAAAGGACCAAGAATATTAATAGGAATAAAAAATGTGCTCAGTAAAATAAAATTCACAATGAATGGCATCTAAGAAAAACTATCAGGCATGCAAAAAAGGCAAATATGAGAAAAATCAATCAATCAAAACTAATCCAGAAATGGCACAGATGATAGAATTAGTAACATGTCACTTAAAAACTTATAATTTTATTCCATATGTTTGAAAAGCTAAAGGAAAATTTGAGCATGCTTAGTAGAGTCACAAAAGATACAAATTGAACTTTTAAAGGTGAAAAACTTCAATGTCTGAGATTTCAAACACTAAATGAAACTAAAAGCAGATTAGGCATTGCAGGAAAAGTTACTGAATTTGAAAGCAGCAATAGAAAATACCCAGTGGGAAACACAGAGAAAAAAAACAAAAGGGATAAATATGTAAGTAAAGCATTAGTGTGTTGTGATACAACTTGAAGTATCCTCATATATGCCTAATTGAAGTGTCCACAATGGGTTAAGGACGTAACCCAGTATTATTTCAAGAAATAATTATTTCAAGAAATAATAGGTGAATATTTTCTCAACTGCTTAAAACCCGTAATAAAAAAGAAAATCTTAAATGCAAATAAGAAAAAAGACATATTAAGAAACAGGGGAACAAAGATAATGTTAACAGCAGATTTTTTTGGAAACAATACATGTCTAAAAGACACTGGACCAGCATCTTTAAAATATTGGAATAATGAAGCCATAACCTAGAATTCTTCGCCTGGCAAAAAAATATCTTTTAAAAACAAAGGTGTAATAAAAACTTTTTAAGACATACAAAAGCTAAAACAATTCATCACCAGCAAACCCATACTGTAAGAATGGAAAAGCACTACCAAAGGGAAATCTGCATCTCCACAAAGAAATTAAGATCACTGGAATGGTAACTAGGTGAGTAGATATAAAGAATTTTTTTATTATTTACATCTCATTAGAAATAATTGTTTAAAGCAACACTAATAATAATACATCAAGGAGTTTACTGGATACACAGAAGTGAAATGTGTGAAAACAGTAGTACAAGGTTTTGCAGGGATAAAATCAGTGCACGCACACTATCGTTCAGTTGTTACACTATATGTGAAATCGTATAATGCCAGTTGATGGTACATTTTGTAAAATGAAGGATGTATCCTATAAATCTCGAAGTAACCAGTAAAATGACACAAGAAAGAATTGTAGCTAGGAAGGTAAAATGAAATTAGAGAAAAATACCCCATCCAAAAAGGAGAAAAGGAGGAAAAAAGGAATGCTGGAAAGGTGGGACAAGTAGAAAAAATATATGAAGATGGTATTTTTAAACTCAATCACATCAGTATTCGCATTAAATATTAAGTTAAAAAGATAAAGTGCAGATGTTTTCAGGTTGGATAAAAAAGAATTATATGCTGTTTATAGAAAACACACTTTATTTTTTTTTTGAAACCCCACTTTAAAAGTAAAGGCACAAATAGGGTCAAAATATAGGATGAATAAAAAAGTAAAAGGATGGTAATAAATGCACTATGTTCATCCTAATCAATGTGAAGCCCCATTGGATATGTGGGAAGGCATGGAGCTCCTACATGCTGGCCTGGTCCGAATCTCATAACTGACCTGGATTCCTCATTATGGTACATTTTCAACACTTCTCTAAGTACCTTAGAGAGGCATGGAAAGAAATGTGCTAGATTGTGGTACAGAGGCCACCATGTAATTTCTGCATAACTGTACACGCCGATTGACTTAGAAACCGAATAACACTGAAGTAAACAGAGATTAAAAGTCTTGAAAAAAGATTCTTTCCTACTTTTTCCAAGCATATTTGACTCTATGAAATGTGGAAGGAAGGAGACAGAGGTCAAATCATAGAAAAAAACCTATTTGAGATATTTTCTTTCTCACCCTCAAATATTGAGAGAAGCAACAATCTATTTTGTCTTTTTAACAGTCAATATTCCATTCTCTCAGAGATATGGTAGGAAATGGGTTATAGAAAAACCGTGGAAGAAAGGAGAGTACAACCTGAGTGGCCGTGTCCCTGAGTGATCATTCCGGTGCAATCATTCTTCAGAATGAACACAATCCAGTATGAATGACCTCAGAGATGCAAATAGCTGTTCTAAATAAAGGATCATCTCTGTTAATTAGCATGTGCTGGTGGAGGGCGGGCAGGGAGCTCATTATGGTAAACATCACGGAAGAAATGAGACCCATGATGAAAAGTGAAGTTTGAAAAACTCTATCTTAAAGAAAGAAGTAAAAAGTCAAAAAGATCAACTGGGCATCTGGTTCTGCAGACAGGCTGGCGCCCCCAAGGCTGTGCATTGTGATGTAAAATCTGGGGACCCATAAAGTGCCCTTTGAGCTCTAGCTTTCCACCTAGCACCTATATCCTTGTTGTAATGTAAAGTATATTACTCACTGTGAGTCATGGTCAAAAGAGTTTGAAAGCCCGTGCTCTGAGAGGACTTAAAGTCCTTGACCTTGGCTGTAAAAATAGAATGATGCAAGGTCATTGCAGCATAGCAGTTTGAATGTAGGCAACCAAGTTATGTTGGAAAATAAGTATGCAGTTAACTTTTAGCTACATTTAAAGTTTTTAAATTTCTGTTCTGGGTAAGTAGCAAATTCTCATGGATGTACAATAAAGATATTTTCTCTCACTTCCATCCCCTAGTCTTTTAGTTTTCCTCCTATAAGTAACTGATAAACATTTTAGGATCTATTCTTTCAGAGACACTCTACTCATTAGGTATGTTTTTCAAGGCAAGCCATGGGAAATTTTTGCCTGGATTGATGACGTTCCTATATTTTATAAGTACCCAACACTCACACTGCACTTCTGCCCAACTCTTGTTAGCTTTTCACACCCAGGAGTTACCTTTCCACTCCTAGAGAGACTTAGATTAAACCTGGATGATCCTGTGTGAAATAAGGCTTATTGACCACCTCTCCAAGGTGTGCACCTGATTATGCTGTGTTCTCACTGAGAACCACAGGCAACTTCTGATAGGGACGGCTAACACTTAGCGTTTGCTCTGTTCCATCACGATTGTAAGCAGTTGACACACATCACTGAATTCTCACACATGCACTAAATCATCCCTGTGAGGCCAGTACTATCATGATTTTACAGATGAGGTGACTGAAGGGCTTATGTAACTGTGTATATAGATTGCCAGAGCTGGCAGATGATGGCTGTTGGATTCAAACCAGGCAGTTGGGCTCCAAGATTATGCTTTTTATCCCTACACTAGACTGCCTCTTATCCACACTGACATAACTGTTCTCTTTTCTGTACCATAGGAGTTACCATACCCTGCTGGCTACTCCCTGCACTTCTCTCTAACTGAATCTCAGGAGGAATGGAAGACATTAAGGGGATGTGTGTGCCTGTGTGTGTGTGTGTGTGTGTGTGTGTGTGTGCATGCACGCATATGTTTTTACCACATTCTGTGAACTGGTACCTCTGTTAAACGACTGAGTTAACTGGCGAAAAGATAACCTGCTTTATTCTCTGCTGGAATTAGATTATTAGTCTTTCATCATTCAGATAAACATAGGCTAGGACAAGCTAAAATAGTGGCCCTGAGATTATTTTAGATTCACTAATACAAGAGAAGGGTGAATAAGGAGGAACATGATTGGAAGCAGAGCCAACAGATTTGGCAAAAAAGGTATGTAAAACATGTTATCTGGGGAGGGTCATGTGATGTCAGGTCTGTACAAGATTTTAAGTAAATTCTGCGTTGCGCTCCCAGAGTTCTTAGTAAAGTGGATCTATTCTGGGGAATGAAGACATGCTGGTTTCAAAGAATTGGTGACTGAGAGTTACTTGGGTTATGTTAACATTAATTTTTCACATTCTGTGCAGACATTTACTGTGTTCCGTGGAGTCAATATCTATTTCTAAAGCACTTCACTTAAACATAGGATAAGTGATATTATATCAGATTAAAATTCAGTAACCCCAAAAGCTATAGAAATATAGTCCCCTCAAATATTTCATAAACATATACATATGCTCTTCATAAATATGCTACCAATAATCAAGTTTTTCCATTTTTTAAATTCAACTTTTGGCCAAGAATTTGACCAATGTATAATAACAAAGAGTAAGCAAAGAGTCATAGAAATTAAACTGGTGTGTCTTTCTTGAAAATAGGTGGTGTATTTAATTCTAACTTTCAAAACTATAAACACACATGGGGACTTAATATATGTGTGTTCAATGATAATCATGATCAAGAGATTAAAATCTTTTGAGGCTATTGTAAGTAGACCTAGCACATTTTCTTAAGCATGAAATACCATGAAGGAAATATTTAGGATACATAACTAATAATAATAGTAATTTTTTCAGTTTATTCAACTGCTTTAAATGTAGGTTTTAATTTTTAAATATCTTCCTAACCCTTGCAAATGCTCAACCCCAGAATTTGATCCTATACACAGGCAGCTAAAATTGTAGGAGAAAAAGTTGCAAGAAATTTACAGTTTCCACAATTCATGAGTCATCTGGCCTAACAATAATAGTAGGTAACATCTTGTTTTACTATAAGCTAGGCAATGTGCTTAATCTGTCACGAGAGTTATCTTATGTAAAAGTCAAGTAATTCTATGATGAATTTAATATTTTATTTCTATTTTTATATATGATAAATGGATGCTTCGTTGAAGTTGTCATTTGTCCACTTTGAAACATACTGGGAACCAAGCTTTTATATATTTATAAAATCCTGGGAACTAAGCTTAAATCAGGAAGTTTGGTTCTATAGACTATGTTCTTAAGTACTCTATTGCTCTTTATATAACTAATCTACTCCTCCTGAACTCTAATTTTTCTGATTAATAAATAACCAGTATATCTAAATACTCCTTTCTCCTCATATTAAGCTGGTCTCTGGCCTTTTTTAAGTGGGTATTAGTCACCTAAGTTTCCTTCAAAGTTCTTTCTGGAGTAGAAAGCCTCTTCTGGCAGTAGGAGTTAAACCTGATAAACTTTCTGTCATTTCTTGCAAAAGCACTCACATAACTTCAAGTCAAGGAATAGAGATGGGGGTGGCATTATAATTCCTTCTCTGGGATGAAAGTGGACCACTTTTTGTACAGTGGTAGAATTGAAGATGGAACAGAGTGACTAAGACATGCAACTTGTTTGATGAGTATTTTATACTACATAAAATATACAGAAAACTGAAGTCCTAGGATGCAGTGAATACAGTGAAGGACTTGGAGGCAGTAACAGACATGGTAAAGAAAACCATTAACAATAAGACCATAATGAATAATGTATCCTTTAGAAGTCTTTAGAAATGTTATTGCATAAAAAAATGCAGTGATGTTTGAAAGAATAATAATTTTGAAAATAATCATCCTCATTGTTCATTTGGGATAATACCATAGCAACAACTGTGGACTTTATGATGCCAATATTTTCTAAATCTCTTTCATTCTTCTGGTTCCACGGCTATAAGGTAGACATACTGTCAACAGTGGTTTTTGAAATAAAACATCTTGAGACAGAGATTAATAATGGGGAAACTTATAAACGTTGTCTAAATGTCTAGGGATACATATGTAAATGGACAGTTTTATGAAAGCACTTATATTAATATTGTCATAGAAGTATATATTTGTTTAACACAGGGCCTCTTTGTCCAGTGAGCAGGGAAACTTTATTAGGTTGATTTTCACATAACATTCTATCATCAGTAAGATGTAGGGGAATGTGTGGATCTTATATCAGGAGCATGTGTGTGTGTGTGTCTCTGTGTGTGACATGTTTCTGTTTAGGTCATATTTGGGGGTGGTTTATCTGTAAATAGTACAAAATGACTCAACTTAATGACAAAAATTGGGTCGGGCTATCTTTTTATCTGTTTTGCAAAAGTTAATATAAGCTATATTTTAAATAAAAGGGCACAAACTTTCTTCTAACTGATAATATTATCAGGTATCAATATTGCAGTTAGTTGAGGCTACTTTTGTGAGCAGACATGACTTAACAAAATTTTACTTGAAGAATAAGGATAAACGTACTTTAATGTTCTCTCTTATTAGCTTGAACATGTTGGCACTATAATTTATAGACATATAAATAACATTTTTATTTAGATCTGATAATTTGGGTATAATAATTTGTAAAACTGTTGATAAATCATCAGACCCACTAAGACAAAAATATTTTCATAAGCAACTATGTGCAACTAAAGTCCCAAGGCAATATTTACGTATGTATCCATATATGAACATTCAAATATAGCTTTATTTACATGTAAAATAGTATCTAGTAAGTAAACTAATGTGATATAATAGATATTTGAATAATCAGATAAAACGTGCTTACAATCAAAAGAATATTTTCTAAAATTTATTGTATTTATTTTTAAATAACAAACTAATCTAAATTTCCTAATTTTAAAAAAATAAAGTTATAATCAGACCAAGTATATAAATTTCTCTATTGAGAAAACCAGTAATTTATAAAGATTTAGAATTATAGAAAAGTAAGATTAATATTTGATGTTTTATATACACACTCTAAATTATAGTATTATTTTATGTCCGTGTTTCTTTTTTCAATGTGTATTTATTTATTATTTTGAGAGAGAGTGAGCATGCAGGAGTTGGGGAGGGGCAGAGAGAGAGAGAGAGAGAGAGAGGATCTCAAGCAAGCTTCATGCTGTCAGCACAGAGCCTGATACAGGGCTCAAACTCATGAACCATAGGATCATGACCTGAGCCAAAATCAAGAGTAGGATTCTTTTTTTTTTTTTAATTTTTAAAAAATGTTTTATTTATTTTTAAGAGAGAGATAGAGACAGCATGAGCAGGGGAGGGTCAGGGAGAGAGAGACACACAGAATCTGAGGACAGGCTCCAGGCTCTGAGCCAGCTGTCAGCACAGAGCCTGATGCGGGGTTTGAACCCACGAACCGTGAGATCATGACCTGAGCCGAAGTCAGACGCTCAACCGACTGAGCCACCCAAGCGCCCCAAGAGTAGGATTCTTGACCAACTGAGTCACCCAGGCATCCCTCTTATGTCCATATTTCTTTTAAAATATGATTACACTGACTTCTTCAGATACAATTATTAACTCTACTTTGTTATTATTTAGAAAATCAAAACTTATCAGATTTGATCTGACAGAAAATTATCTTGCTCAGTGAGATTTGGCTTTAGATTATCATCACATAAAATATTCTGGATCATAATGATATATTTGACAATTTTTTTGAAAAATCCAAAAATAGGTGTAGAATTAAACTTACAATGTGTACATATGGCATTCAGCAGATCTGATATTTTAGTTTTTATTTGTGTGCTTAATACTGGAATGTACTTTCTACTTCCCATGAAATACTACAGTGATATTTTTATTGATACATAAGAAGTGAATTAAAGTGAACTTTATTTGAATATATTTATGCATACGGTGGTGAATAGTAAAACCATGTTTGGAAATCCTGGGCTTCAATAAAATTTTTTATTTTCCATGTTCAGAAATAAATAATCTCTTTAACTGGATGAAAGCAAATTACCTAAAGTTCATGTGAACTCTTTCTCAGTAGGATTATTGAGTTATGGTAATCTAAGTTTTATATTTATAGGCCTGTCTCTGAAATAATTGCATTGCTTTTGTAAAGAATTATGTTAACAACAGAAAAATGAAAAGGGAGTGACAACATAAGAAGCCTGATGCATGTAAATAGGAAGATACAAATGAAAGAAGTTATGTTAGTGACTGTATTAACTAGTATGAAATGTAAAGGAATCAGATTTTTTAATTTGTATGAAACAATGGGCCTTCAAGAATTTTTCTGGTGTTTGGTTGGCATTTTCCCAAATGCCAATTTAAAAAATAATACCAGAATACTGATTACAAAATGTTGTTTTGGGTAATGCCCACTTGTGCTTTTCATTCCATATTCAAAGTAAATTATTTATTCCTGGCAGAATTAAAAGTTGGTGAAAGTGTATCATGGAATCACACTAGTCATATACACTAAATTCCTGCCTAGGATGCTGACTGCATTGGTTTAAAATATGTCTTTACCTTATTTACAGTTTCTTTTTTAAAATTATTATTGTTTATTTGCCTACTTATTTATTTATTTAAAAAATTTTTATTTTAGAAGGAGAGAGAATACAGGTGGGGGAGAGGGGCAGAGGGAGAGAGAGAATCTAAAACAGGCTCCACGCTCAGCACCAAGCCCTACAAGGGGCTTGATCCCAAGACGCTGAAATCATGATCTGAGCTGAAAGCAAGAGTCACACACTCAACTAACTGAGCCACTCAGGTGCCCCTACGGTGTCTTGTTTTTAAACAAATATATACTAAGGCACAAGAGTGTTGCAGACATTGTTTCAAGTGCCAGGGAACTCAGAGTTGAACAGATTCCTTCCATCCCTGTGGGAATCTTAGTCTGCTGAAGGGCAAATTCTGTATGTGAAAAAACAACGGACTCTTACCAAGGATAGTTACCATGTTAAGCACTAGGTATAGAGCAGACACTATTAAATGATTTCATTACCTTCTTTATATTCCCGTAGTGTGGGTAGATACACAATGCCCTGAAATTAAAGAGAAAGGTAGGGCTGAGAGGCTTCAAAAAGAAGAGAGCAGTGTACTGGAGGAAGAGGAATTTGCCCACTGAATGTTTTTTTGTTTTTTGTTTTTTATCTGAGGAAAGACATTTAAGACAGAAGGGCATGGAGGATAAACCTGAATAGTGCAGATATCTGTTAATAAGGATTTTAGGTTTTATTGTTAGCAGGGATGAGAGGCCACTACACATTTTTCTTTGTATGGGTGTTACCGATCTCTCATGTGGATCTGTCAAGTTTCTTCCTGTGGCTCCTAAAATCTTTGATACCACAGTCTCTAGTATATTTTCACTATAATAGCAATCCCTCTTATATCTTAACTCTTTACTTATTCTTTACATTTCAGTATGTTTTTGAATGGGAAAAAATCTCATTTTATTCTCAGCAGATCTTGAGGTAGGTAGAGTATAGTTTATAACCATTTTATAAAAGGGAGAACAGAAGCAAAGTGTCCCATTGGCTGTCATGATATCCCTTGGGTACCTTCAGTAGGAAAGACTAGAATCAGGGGTACAAGAAGAGAACACAGCATAGTGCTCTGGGGTGAGAGTCAGCAGTGTGTTGGAGAGGACAGAGGGTAGTAAGGGCAACATACTATCCCTTCTCCATCTCCCATACTATCCCTTCTCCATCTCTCCACCTCCCTCAAACACTTAAGCAGTTGATTCTGTAGCAGACTTCGATCTGGCATGTTTAGGGAATGGAGTGTTTTACAAAATCAAATATTCTTTCAATGTAACATTTAGATAGAATTATGTGCTTTCAAAGAAGTAGATAAAAAGACATGTAATAAAAATTATGCAGTTCATATTTTAAATATTTTTGATCACTCATAATCTACTTCAGGGTTACTCAGTCCCTTTGAGTCTTCATAATTTTTGAAAAAAAAAAAAGGAAAAAAAAAGAAAAAACCCAAACCAAAAGGCTTCATAGATTTAAGACACTGTGTCTGGCACTAGGAATGCAAAAAAATCAAAGACCCTTAAGGAACGCACCATTGAGCCAGTGATGACATCATCCCACTGATTGTGGGACATCTAATTACTCATGATGAGACAATTGCAGACTCAAGATTATTGATGGAACACACAGAAGAGAGAAGAGAAACTTAAACCAAATAAATATAGAAAACAACATTATGAATGGTAGGTATGTAGAAATTGAAAGTAATGGAATGTTCTGGATGGTAATTACTCCATGTGTCTGAAAAATTTTCCTTATAGATTACTTGTTACATTGTATTATTTTTATAAAATATATAATCACATGTGATTTCCATGTGGCATTGACTAGGACAAACTAGTAATTTCCTGGCCATAGAAATATTTATTTTATTTTCATCAGTTTATTTTTATAAACAGGCCTAACTTCTCCCTTTGTACTCCTCAGATGCCAACCTCAAAACAAGATTGTAGAGCTCTTTCTTCATGGATGTTTACACTCTCCTATTTTTTTTTAAAAATCTTTTCCTCTTTGATACTGCTAGTTATACCATTCACTGCCCCATACAAGGTTTCACTTTGCTCCCTCCTGTTTTATTCTGAGGATCTGCTGTCTTATGCCCAGATGGATGCAGTGTTCTGACTCATTGCCCTACGTCTCATGGCAGTCAGAGTATGGCCTTATATGAACAAGATGTATAACATATTATAAGGGCTTTCAGCAACCTGATCCCTACCTCTCCTTCCAGATTCATCTCATCCACCCATTCCCTAGCTCGTTGTACCCCAGCCAAACCTGCCTACTTTCAGATTCTGGAATGTATTATGCTGCCTCCTGGCTCATGGCTTTTTACATGCTGTCCCCTCTCCCTAGAACGCTCTGATATGCCTGCTCCTCTGCTTTCCACTTCTTGTCTTTCTTAATTTTTCCTTATATTGGCTCATTTTTCCTGATATTGGCTCAAAAAATCCTTTGCCAGGAGCTCCTTCTCTTGTTTTGCAGAAGAGCCCAGTTATCTTTCTAACCTTTCCCATGCCCAGTCATGACTTGAATTTCAACATATAATTATTTTGTTAATTTAAAATAATCTCATTCAGTCATTCAGAAGGTAATTATTGACCACTTATTATGTGTCAAACACTGGAGTTAATCTGAAGAGTAAGACAAGTTCTCATTTTTCATGGAGCTTACATTTTAATGATTGGGAACAGAAAATAAATCAAACAATAAAAAATGCAATTTCATATAGTTGTAGTTGCTATACAACTATACAATAATAAAACAAGGTGATTTGGGAGAGAGTGATATGAGGTAGCTTAGGGAGCAAATTATACTGGGATTAGGCAGCAGAACTTCTAAGCAGAGAGAAAGGCCAGTGAACATTCAGGAGGCAGCATCAGGTGTGGCAGTTGGAAGAAGAGGAAGACCAGTGTTGCAGATTTAATTAAAAATCACCACCATGTGCCTTTCTCTTTCACTAGACTGCAAGTGTCTGAAGTGTAAGACCACATCTCCTTTATCTCTGAGGCTTCTTGGACTAAATCACATTTTCTTTTCTTTTTCTTTTTATCTAAAGTATAGTTGACACACAATGTTACATTAGTTTCAGGTGTACAACATAGTGACTGAATCACATTTTATTTTTTATTTTTTCCTTTATTTTTTTAAGTTTTTACAGTTTAAAACTATGTAACTATGTTACAATAGTTAACATACAGTGATATGTTAGTTGCAGGTGTACAATATAGTGATTTCACAATTCTGTACCTTACTCGGTGCTCATCACGATAAGTGTACTCTTAATCTCCTTCACCTATTTTACCCATCCCTCCATTCACCCAATATGCTTTATTTAATAATTATTTATTTTAAAAAATTTTAATGATTATTTAGTCTTGAGATGGAAAGAGAGCTTGAGCAATGGACGAATAGAGGATCCGATGTGGGGCTCAAACTCACTACCTGTGAGAGCATGACCTGAGCCAAAGTTGTATGCTCAACCAACTGAACAACCAGGTGCCCCTAATATGCTTTATTTTAAATGAGTACCCTCAGTTCAAGTTATTTTTGTAAGGACATTTTGTACTTGAAGCATACTTTAGAATGCAAGGTTCTAAAAGATATATTTATATATCTTACATACATATATAACATACAATATATGTATTACATACATTGTACTATATACATATTGTACATATACAATATAAATGTGTATTATATATACTATTTCATCCAAGAAAAATAGAATACACATCCTCTTCAAGTACACACAGAAGAATAAAAGAGACATAATAAATACTATAAATTTAAGAAGACTGAAATCATGTCAAATATATTTTCCAACCACAATGGTACAAAAATAAAGATCAACAATAAAACAAAGCTGGATAATCTATAATGTAAATACTAAATATTTAATATGTAAATATTAAATAACACATGACTGCACAAGCAGTGGGCTAAAAGAAGAAAACAAACAGCAAATCAAAATATGTCTCCAAACAAAAAAAGAAAACACATATTTCTAAACTTACGGGATACAGAAAAGCAGATGTTAGAGTGAAATTTATGCTATAAATTCTTACATTAAGGAAAAAGTTCAAGTAAACAACTTAACATTATACCAAAGGAGCTAGAAAAAGAAGAAACTTAGCTTAAATTTAGTAGAGAAAGGAAATAACAAAGGAAAATAAAAAATAAATAAGGTAGAGGGGCGCCTGGATGGCTCAGTCGGTTAGGTGTCTGACTTCAGGTCAGGTCATGATCTTGCTGTTTGTGAGTTTGAGGCCTGCGTCGGGCTCTGTGCTGACAGCTGAGAGCCTGGAGCCTGTTTCAGATTCTGTGTCTCCCTCTCTGTCTGCCTCTCCCCCACTCACAATCTGTCTCTCTCTCTCAAAAATAAACATTAAAAAAATTAAAAACCAATAAAGTAGAGACCAGAATAAATAATAATATAACATAGTAAGTAATGACCAGTTTTTCAAAAAAAAAAAAAAACCCAAACAAAATTGGCAGTGCTTTAACTACATTAATTAAAGAGAGAGAGAGAGAGAGAAGGCTCAAAAACCAAAACGAGAAGTAGAAGAGAAACACTAAAACAGATACCACAGAAATACAGTGTGATAATAACAGATTAATACAAAGAGTTATGTACTCACAAATCAGATAGCTTAGAAAAAAATACCCAGATAATCCTAAAAACATACCAAATTACCATGATTAAATCATGAATCATGAACACAAGAAACATGAAATCTTCTTAGACCAATAACAATAATGATAGTTGAATTGTGAAACGAAAATCTCCAGGCTCAGAAAAGCTCAAGACTGCATAAATTTCATTGGTAATTTCTACCGAATGTTAAAAGGAAGTTAATGGCAATTTTAATTAAAATCTTATAAATTATGGAATAGAGGGAACATATTCAAAATCACCACCCTGATACCAAAGCAGGATAAAAACAGTACAAGAACAAAATGTCTAGTTTTCCCGATGTACGTATTGCTGCTCTGACTTTCTTTTGACATCCACTTGTGTGATACATATTTTCTTCAACTACCCCCACTTTCAATATGCAGGTATCTTTAGGTCTAAAAGGAGTCTTTTATAGGCAGCGTATAGAAGAGTCTTGTTTTTTAATCCATTCTGTCACCCTATGCCTTTTGATTGGAATATTTAGTCCATTTACATTCAGAGTAATTATTGATAGATATGTATTTATTGCCATTTTATTACTTATTTTGTTATTGTTTCTTGTCTGGCTCGTTTAGTGGTCACAAACTCCATTAGTCTCTGTCACCTTCCTGTGCTCCTGAATCCCAATTTAAACTTGGCTCAGCAGTTATCTTGTGTGTACACATTTTGATATCTCTCTTCCTGCTTTACGCCCATCCCCACTACATAGACACACACCTGCACATTCCTTGGATAGAACTGAGCGCCTCCCTTTGAAATTCTGTGCTACTGCATATTTTTTTTAACATGCAGAATACTTTCTTGTACTTGTTTTTATATCTCTCTCCCTTCCAATAGTGTCTTGGGAATAGGAAGTCTTTTTGATTCATCTGCACATTTCAAATGGCTGGCTTACAGGCCTGGCATAATAATCTGATCAACATTCAATAAAAATTTGTTGCCATGAATGAGACACTGAATGTATACATGCCTTATCTATGTTATGGATTCTGTTTTTGTCTTGGTTGAGGTTTCCTGGAAAACAGAACCTTAAGACTTAAGTGGTAGTGTGGTTATTTAATGAGATATGCAATCTCAGGGCCTAGGAAATAGAAAGTGAGGCCAGGCAGTATGTTACACAGCTGGCTCCCAGAAACACATACTAGATGCTTATGAATAGCCATATGAGATATCTCCAGATAGGATGTACAGGAAGTGTACCCCTGAAGGAGTATTCATCACAGAGAATGGAGAGAGAATTTATCTTCTGGTTTTCTTCTTCCTCCTGATTTCTATTAGGCTACTATTATTAAACATATTTTACAGTCACTGGAAATACAGAGAAGTTAAGTAAACTGTGTCAAGCTACACAACAAGAAGTACGGTCTGACTGGAACTAGGTTTTCAGAGCCTTCACTGTTAACTACTAGCTGTACAATATGTAATTTTTATATAATAACCAATACTATATATTACATAATATATTTAATGTACATATAATATCCATAAACTTATCTATACATATGTAAGTATATATTATATATTTTTTCCCTTAGCAACATATACTGCCATTCCAAGATGTTTTGGAATGTTGAGGTAGTAATTAGCATCAGCAAATGGTATCCGTTTACTGATAGCCTGACCACATCTAACTTTGTCCCCTTGCATGCTTTATCTGAACGTTGTAATTAGAATGAACTTCTTCAGTCCCCTCACTGCTCATTGATCAGCCCATGAACCAATTTGGACATGTGTCTCTATTACTGAAGAGTGAGAGAGTCTGATGTTGGGACAGAATAAAGGCATTTTGAATATAATGAAATCTATTATTTGTTCACTGGTATTATGGTAGCTAATAATTATTATCTTCTAGTTTATCAAGTAGGGAAAATTCTTTTTATCTTTTTTGTGATCATTTTGAGAAGATATGCAGAGACCAGAATAGGAGGAATTGGAGAAGTGGATTAACCATGGAGGCACATACACACATGCCATACAGTATCCCATTCATCAGCTCATTGCCATTGGCAGTTTATTTGACTAATACCATAGCCAACCACTGCCAGCTTCAACTGGCTGACGGCCCTTATTGGTGTTTTCAGGATCCAAGACCTTTTATTTCATGTTTCCCATTAATCTTAGATGCTTTACAGCATATCTAAAGACAAGAAAACATGTTGGGTCAAATTTAGAGCTATCTTTGAACTCGGTGGTTGAATCTGGGAAGCTAAATCTAGATTTCAGCTAGCAAAATAGCTTTTGAAATACTGGTTTGAAAAGAACTCAAAGTTTCCTTAGATGTCAGTTCCATTCTGTGTGGGAAAAAGGGAAGGAAATCTCATTTTAATGATTTAAGTCTAGGTATATCACAAGTACAACACATTTATTTATTTTTTTTTTTGTGAAGTGAGAAGAATCACGTTTTGAAGATGCTTTGCTACATCTACATATTTAGTCTGTTTTCCTTCTTCAAGTTTAACCTTATCATATGCTAAAGAAACAAGATGTTTATAAAAACCACATGCTTTTATCTTAGAGGATGTCATGGTAATAAAATAATCCTTAATCAGAATTATGAGACAAAAGCATACTTAGGTGCTCATCCTGGCTTATGAATATTTTTGCAAGTTTTTTTCCCTAATTCCTTGGAGACTGGTGCTGGCATCAGCCACAACTATAAAATATGAATTAATTTTTGATGTGGTTTCACCTCTCTTCCAGTCCCTTTCATTCCCCACCAGGAAACCTATCTTGGGACTTATCACTCAGTTTTTCAGCTCATAGCAATAACCCAGCACTTGTAAAGTGAACAGTGTTTTCTGTAGGCAGAACTAAGAAGTTATTAATAAGTTCTCCTTTGATCTTTATGACATTTTTCAACACCCCCCATCTCTGGTGACTTCTTCCTTTGGATGTTAGAAAACTCTCTCTTTTTCTTTTTAATACCTCCTCTCACCCCATAAGGCAAGTAAAAAGAATATTTACCATCTTTTATTTTTCTATTGTGTAATCATAAGCCAAAATAAATAGCTTATAAACCAAATATGTACTTTACCAAAATTTGTACTTTAACTTCTCTTTCTAAGTTTTAATTGTGACAATGTAAGATTTTAGCCTCTCTTAAATTTTTTTTTTTTTTTTTTTTTTTGGTATTAGAAAATGTGTGGCAAAGTGTTTTGGAGATAAAGGACCTCTGGAGTTGCATGTTTAATCCAAGGACAGATCTGAAGGTAATACTGGCGTGGAGCCCAGAGGGGTGTTGTGGAGAAGGCAAAATCCATGCCTTTAGTTTATGTATAAGGAGCAAGTCACAGAGTCTGCTAAGGCTTTTCTTATTATCTAGGCTTCCCCTGGATTTGGGAATGCATCAGGCAGAGTTCAATCTCAGATCATTGAATAAAAATAAGGAAATACACAATTATAAAATAGCTGGAAGGGCTCAAGAACTAGGCTCTGGACTGGCCACCATCACCACAGTATAGAGTAGGTTCTCCACGTATTCTGCCAATTGTCACCAATCAGAAAGCTAGGCATTTGGAAAATGGCCACTTCTTGTTGGTCTTCGCTGAGATTCAGAGATCAGGAAACTGTCCTGCCATATTGTTAGAACTATATCAGCTGAAAATACATATGTATAAACCATGGCCTCCATCCCCGAATTGAATTCAAATCCAAATAAAAATACTACAAATGATTTTCAGAACCTAAGTCATTCTCAGAGATGTAGTTTCAAGGAAGTCTTGACAAGTAGATTTTAGCTTTCTGTACCCTAAAGTACACAAAAGTATTGGAAGAGATGCCAAAGGAAGTTAGTCTTGATGTTTTTTTTCAAAATAAAGTGCTTAAGAACTATTTTTGTCTCCCCTGGTCTAAACAGTTACACATTACAAAAAGGAAGCATTGTATACAGAAACAAAATATTCCCAAATCATTTGTTTTATAAACTAGAACATTACTTTTGGACCTTTACTCTGTTTATTTTTAACATTTTTTTCCCATTTATATTTGTTACTGATGATTATGACTAGATATTAATACTTAATAAGTGTGCCATAAGAAAGGATATTAACTGTGTAAGATTTATTGATAATGATTTAAATCATTTGCTTCTCATTACATTAAATTCCATATTAATTTCAAACAATTCCTATGAAAGAATTGGAAATTCTAGACCAAATCTGCAAGAATGGGAGAACATATAAACTGGTTTTTGTTTTTTTTTTAATAAACTCAAGAGCTATTGCCACTGAGAAATAACTAACTGATATGTGGAATTGGCTTCTGCAGTGAGATAAAGGTACTTGGAAAATAAAACATGCCATCTTTCATGCTCACTAAGGTGATTGAGTAAGATCAAGTATGGTAATTTGAACCATCTCTGTGATCTCTAATGAGCTATACAAATGCAAAAGAATCTTAACTGAGGCCTGTGGGAGTCATATGAGAAGGCTCCTAAATCCAGTAAGTCTTTTGGGTGAAGGGTGAGGAAACGTATTGTTATTGTATTAGAAAAGTATAAGTACCATTTACCTTAGGAAAAGAAGGCAATACCAAAGTCTTGTAAATAGTAAAGGAAATATGCTTTTTAAAATGTTCAATTAATCAACAACAATGAAAAAGTAATACCAAATGCATGAATGATATATAACAGATAAATTATACTATACCCTAGTGAATCTGAGGAAAATACAAATATAAAAAAAATAAGTAAAATATATCTTTAAACATTATTAAAAATATGATGCTACTTTTAGGATTCTTTCATTTTCTTTTTTTTTTAAATAATTTAATATTTATTTATACTTAGAGAGAGAGAGTGTAAGCGAGGGAGGGGCAGAAAGAGAAAGGGACACAGAATCTGAAGCAGGCTCCAGGCTACAAGCTGTCAGTACAGAGCCCTACATGGGGTTCAAGCTCATGACCGCAAGATCATGACCTGAGCCAAAGTTGGACACTTAACGGACTGAGCCACCCAGGCACCCTAGGATTTGTTCATTTTCAAATTTCAAAATTACCATCTGAGAGTGCCCTATCTAATTTATAACTATGGTCTGTAGGAAATGTTATGGTTTACAGAATGTATGTAATTGATTTCCATGATGAAAAATGCTCGTAGTCAAATATAATTAATTTTTTTAATTTGGAAAACACAAACAGCATTTTTTGAGTCTTATGGGAACTCAACTAGGAATTTTGCATGCTGTCTTTTTTATTGAAACACTATAAAATAGTTAAACACATTTAATTGAGATTCAGGGAGTTTATTCTTTTTGTTTAATTTTTTTTTTTTTTTTTTTTGAGAGAGAGAGCAGACTTGGGAGGGGCAGAAAGAGAGGGAGACAGAGGATCTGTGCTGATAGCACAGAGCCTAACATGGGGCTTGAACCCAAGTTGACCTGAGCCCAAGTCAGATGCTTAACCAACTGGGCCACCCAGGTGCCCTGAGATTCAGGGGAGTATGAATAAACAAGTCAAAACCAGATAGGAAAAATTCAACTAGTTCTTTAGAATCTATAACTTTTTTTTTTTTTTTTTTTTTTTTTACCATACTAACTACTAATTCCTTATAGGAAGAATTGATTTGCATATTGGTTGATGAAAAGAAGCAGGCTCCAAGTTCTGAGCTGTCAGCACAGAGCCTGATGTGGGGCTTGAACTCACAAACCATGAGATCATAACCCGAGCCGAAGTCAGACACTTAACCGACTGAGCCACATAGGAGCCCTCATCCATTATACATTATAATCCATTGTCTTCCTCAGTGTTGCGCTCTCTTGTTGCACTTAGCAGAATTCTCTTATATCATTTGCTGTTAAGTTTATGATTTTAATCATCTCTCTTACAAGAGGCTGTAAGCTTCTTGAATATATGGACCATGGTGTCTTCTTTATTCTTAATTACATGCAATGCCTAGCACATAAGCCAACTTCCACGAGGTGTCAATATGTTACTTTTGCTCTAATGTAATCTTTATATAAGTAATCTAGAATTGGTAGTAAAAAAATATACCATTTAAAAGCATTTAAAATGTATTGGAATAAATGTTAATCACACTGGAATGTTAGAGATAAGACTTAAAAAAATTAATAATTTGAACAGAAAATTTCATAGGGCGTTTCACCCTGAAATATCATCTGAGATAGTGTAGGTAATTCTAAAAAGGATATTTAGGAAAATATAATAATTAAAACAAAATGACTAATAGGATTCTATGTAGATATTGACTGATAAGAACTAGAAAGTACTTTAATACTTAAATGCTAACTAATTGTGGTGTCTTGATTTACCCTCTTTCTCAATGATTTTCTGTTTGTACCCTCTCCTAATATGCCACTTAAATTCCTGTTTCCATATCTTTTTTTTTTTTTTCCTAGGAGAGAGAGAGAGACAGCGTGAGCAGGGGAGGGTCAGAGAGAGAGGGAGACACAGACTCTGAAATAGGCTTCAGGCTCTGAGCTGGCAGTCAGCACAGAGCCCGACGCAGGGCTCGAACCCACGAACCGCGAGATCATGACCTAAGCGAAAGTCGGACGCTTAACCAACTAAGCCACCCAGGCGCCCCCTGTTTCCGTATCTTTATATATGCACTTGTGTCCAAATACCCTCCACTACTTCTCTGCCAGTCCCAATCACACCCAGGCTTCAGTCCATCATGGCCAAAAGTTACTCTATTAGCTGTATGCAGGCAATGTTAGGATGGTAGAAAGGGAGATGGAGAAATATTGGCAGATTCCTGAGATATTTAGGAAGTAAGATAGAAAGGACTGTGTGGTTTAGCACACAAATTTGAGGAGCAGAAGATGACAAAGTTGCCTTCCAAATGTTTGGCTTTTGAAGCTGATTGGGTATTAGTGACATTTACTGATGTATAACAATTCTTGGAGGGATCTTATTTTAGGAGAAACAGTGGTGTTTGTACAATTTAAAATTCCCATGATATATCTTATCCATATATCTCGGTGGGGATGATATCACCCCTGAAGGAGAGAAAACTATTCCTTGGGTGGTAAAAAATATCTTACTCTTTTTATGCACAAAATACAGGAATACATATACCACATAAACAGATAGTACATGTGGTATTAAAATTTTATGGGGAAAAGTAGGAAAAAAATGTCTATAAGCCTCCTTGGAAGGGTAGGTAATGAAAAAAAAAATTGAAGGTGTTAAAGAGGCACAGAGCTCTGAGAACAGGTCTGGGATAGATAGATCTAGATATAGATACAGAGATGTAACTGAACCCAAGTCTGTCTGCCTGACACAGAGCAAAGCTGATCACTGAGACATCAGGTATGCAGCAAGGGAAGGGTTTATTCGAGAGGCAGCCAAAGAAGGATATAGGAGGGCAAGTCTCAGAGCTGTCTCTGCCTCTCAGAAGGCAGAGAGGACTAAGTTTTAATTATCACAGGGGTCGAGATTCCATACATATTGATGAAAAGGATGAGGAAACTGATGACTGTTCATCAGGAAAGGTGGAGCATGTGCACTGAGAAAACATATATAACATATAGCCCATGTTCATTTTGGGGTGGAGACTTAACATCAGATCAAAGCAGAACTCAGCCTCTTATGTCAGGAGGCTATCTTAGGACAAGGAGAGGGGGCTGTGGGCAAGCTCTGAGGGGCAGTATAAACTGGATATAGTCTTGGACTCTTTATCTCTGGTAAGGAGTGCAGAGTCTTGCTTGTTCCTAGGCTGCAACCATATTGTTGACCTTGAATTCAGGCTTCTGTGGAGACAATTAGTGGATCTGTTAGTAGGATTTACAAAGATACTGTAGCTGTTTAGCAGGGAAATACTTCTCTGTAAAACTAGCTTTAAGGGTGTTGCTAGTTTCAAGCTCATTAGCCCTATGGGGCATGGTTTCACAAGAATCTGAGAGGAATATATACTGACAGTCAGATATACTCTTTACAGACTCTCCCTCCCTCCCTCCCTTCCTTCCTTCCTCTCTCTCTTTCTCTCTCTCTGTTTCTCTCTCTCTGTTTCTTTCTTTTTCTGTGTGTATGTCTATCATCTATCCTCTAGGATTCAGTGTACAAATAGGAATTAAAGGCATGTGCATAAACAAGTTCACCAGGTCCAATGATTTCCAAATTTTGCTTTATATTAAGATCCTTTGGAGAAGTTTAAAATACTTTCTGGGCCCTATTCTGTGGAAATCTCATTTTTAAATGTCCCAAGTTAAGTGTAAGAGGTAGCCAGGGTTAAAAGCTACTGACGTGGGGAGTAGCATATATAATGAGCAAGGGTCCTATGACTAAGCCTTGTGGAATTAGTTCCCAAAGAAATTGGTATAGAGGATAATTCGGAACACCGGGAAATAAGACATTTTGCTAGCAGAGGCAAGAAAAAATTCCAAGTAGAGTTTGAATTTTATAGTTACTGATAATGCTGAGAAGTTGAAGAATTTCATTATAATATCCATTGAATTTAATAAAATGGAGATCATTAGTTTCCTTAAAGCTGTTTTGGTGAAGCAAATGAGGAGAGTTGAAAGCAGATTGGAGTGTATTGAGGAGAAAATTGCACTTAAAAACTGGAGAGAATGAACATAGGCAACCCTTGTGAATTGGGATGCTTTTTGTAATATAATGAATTACAGGGAATTTCCTAATAGAAGTTCAATATTTGCTTAGGTTTAGGCAGTACCATCAGGAAGGCTCTATTTTGTTTCCTCTCTTATACCTTCTGAATGTCAGTGCCTGTAGGGATAACAAGGGAACTGACTGGTATACCCTATAGGACCCTAAAGATAAAACACAGGAAGAGGCAGGACTCTGGAAGAGGAGGAACACTGGGGAGCTGAAGGGTTAACATATTTTATAATTAAGAGATGGGAAGAAAATGAAAATGAAAATGTAGATTCTGGAGCCATGGTCTCCGCCTTTCAGCAGATGGCTGTCCTTCAGTAGATGGTATTTGCCCAAGTTTCATTAAATTTAATGAGGGATACCTGGATGGCTCAGTCAGCTACCTGTCTGACTTCTGCTCAGGTCATGATCACACGGTTCTTGAGTTCAAGCCCCACAGTGGGCTCTCTGCTGTCCGGCCAGAGCCCACTTGGGATCGTCTATCCCCCTCTCGCTCTGCCCCTCCCCCATTGGCACTCTTGTGGCGCGCGCTCTTTCTCTCCGCCCCTCTAAAAATAAGCAATAAAAAAATTTAATGACCAAATGTTAGCAATGGGCTACATGCTTAGGTAAGGTCTCTCTCATCTTTTCTTTTAAAAATAGCTTTCCTCAAACATCTTTACATATCACAAGAATCTCCAAACCCCCTGAGGAAGTAAAATCACTCTAGAATTTGCTGAAATCCCACTGGACTCATGAACTACATCTACTTAAGAATGTGATCTCCCACTTGAATGTATCTCAGTGATTCAATTTTTCCCATAGAAGGACAAAACAAAGATGCTTTCACACATGCTAGGAACTAGGAAACTGTTTCCCACATACCTATTTCAAGAAAGCTATTTGAAAATGTACTATGGCAGAATAAGGAAAGAGAGAAAGAAAAGAAAAAAGAAAGAAAAAACAAGTAAACTAATACAGGAAAAGGAAGGCAAGAACTAGTGTGGTGCTTTGCCTAAATGTAAAAGTATATCCTAGAATGGAATTACAAATTGGAAGGTAAATTTCAACTTTTTGTAGATGCTAACAATTGTCCTTCAAGATTCTTGTGTATATTTTTACACTCACCAATACTTTATGAGATTATCACATTTTTATGTGCTAAACAAACCTAAAAATTAGGGATATTTTATGGTAAATCATTTTTTGTTTTGTTCAAAATTAATTTTGAGAGAGGTTGAACAATTTATTCTATATAAATTGTCTAATTTCTATTTTTTTTTCCTGAAATCCTGTAGCATAATTCTTTGACGACTTCTATTGGATTATCATTTTTCTTGTTGATACATTAAAAACAGGTAAACAAAAACACTGCTCTGTCTAATATGTATTTTAAACTCTTTTTAACAATTTGCCTTGGTTTTTTTTCTTTTAAATTTAATGTTAGTTTTGTTTTTGCCATTTTGCAGCTTAATTTATTATGCAGTCAAATTTACCAAATGTGACAGAAAACCTAAGGGTAGACGCTAGGTGGGAGCAGCTTTTATACAGCGGGCCAAAACAGGAAGGGCAATTTTAATTAATTTTTTGTTATATGTGGTAGAGAACCTTGATTAAAAATGGATGACTTTGTATTTTTAATATGGTAATAAGAAATTTTGCTTCTTTTGTGATTCTTACATGTATTAATACTTGTAGTATTCTAGTATTAACTGCATGAATTAGTGGCCAGTGAGCATTATTTTAATTGAAAACTCCTTGAACACTAAAGCAGTTAGTGAGGTGGATTAATGGAAGCAAATTAATGCTATTTGGTTAAAGACTTGTATCATCATTGTCTAACCACTGAACAAAGAACATCCCATCACTTTTTATATATAATTAGCTTATTTGTCTCCCCAGTTTTCAAATGCTATTTTATTTACTTATTAAAATTTTTAACATTTTATTATTTATTTTTGAGAGACAGAGAGACAGAGCATGATCAGGGGAGGCGCAGAGTGAGAGGGAGACACAGAATTCAAAGCATACTCCAGGCTCTGAGCTGTCAGCACAGAGCCTGATGTGGGGCTTGAACTCACAAACTGTGAGATCATGACCTGAGCCAAAGTCGGTTGCTTAATCGACTGAGCCACCCAAGCACCCCTCAAGTGGTATTTTAAAGATAAAATAAAAATATCTTTATAATTATGAAAGTACTGTAGTGATATTTTAAATTATGACTGCTAGCTAAAAATGATTCTTAATGGAGTATAGCTAATTTATAAAAAGGTATAAGTGGATTGTGTTGGGAAGAAAATTTATGATATGCTATTTTTCATACAACTACCTTTATCATACAAATAATGTTTTTGAACAGTGAACACTAGATCTGAATAAGGATTTCGGTATGTATTTATGAAGGCACCATGAAAACCATGAAACTATATTTCCTGTTTAGACCCATGTGAACAGTGTCCTGCATATTTTCCCTGCCAGGTACCTGTCACATACTAGATTCTCTGTCAGTATTTGTTAGAAAATTTGAATTTAGTCTATCTTATACCTTTCACAAAGAAGATTTTGAGTTCAAGATATTTGAACATATTTCAGAATATTCATTGATTATTGAGAAAACATGTTAAAATGACTTCAATTACACATGCTCTCCTTACTAATCCATGGCATTGCTTGGAGAACACAACTTGCACTGCACTTCTTATTAAGGCAAAGAAGAAGTAGGAGGGGAAAAGGGAAGAGGAATTCATAAACTTGGAGATATCTTTTTCTAAAAATAGCATCATCAATTTGCAATTTTTCATTATATGTTTGTTGTAGTCATTTCTGAAGATATGGGTCTTGACAAGATATAATTGGAATTACTAGATCATGTATGCATCTGATGTTATAGGAACTAAACGTATGTGGAAAGGCCAAGTAAACAACTGTAAAGTGCCTCATTTTAGAAAGAAAGAGTCATACAACCATTCCTCAGCAAAAGACATTAGCATTTATCTTAGAAGAGCTGTTTAGTAGAAAAAATAGCTAATGTAGGAATAGACGTTTGTTTGTGCCAATTAAACAGAAACGTAGCCATTTTTCTGAATCTATTCTTTTCACACAGAGCAAGTCCTTCGTGGAGGAATCACAATTGAAGCTTCAAGTGGTCAGCGTTAGTTTATAGGTACCCCTTTCTTTACTTGGTATTTAAGATCGTCTAGATACAGAAGGTCTTCATTTTAAGAGTTAATACTGGTACAACTCTTATTAAACATGTACTTAAAATAATTTTTTAAAAGGCTGTTTTTTCTCTAGAAAAGCAGAAGGAAAATTTTATGAAATATTGGAAAAGAATCTTCTTTCTCTGCCTTCTACATAGAGTCAGGCAGAAACTCACCATCTCCTCTTCTTGTGTACACATCTAGACTAGATTTCCCATACGCCCTTATGTAAGACGTGCCTATACACTTGAATCGTAGCCAGTAGCATGTGAGCCAGATCACTTCTGGCTCATAATTCTTCAACACACTTGTCCAAGCTCTTCTTCCTTTTCAGGCTAGCTTACATGGGGTGACCAGCATGGTAACCTTAAAAGTCAACAAAAAAATGTACAAACATCTTCCTATCAATCAGTGGTTTTTGACTTTCAGGGCATGTACACATCACCTTGAGTGCTTATTATACCTACAGATTCTCAAATCTTACCACCACAGATTCTGATTCATTAGATTGAAGGGAAGTATTCAAGCACCTGCATTTTACAAGTAACTGGGTGATTCTGATTTGTGTGATTGTGGGTCTACACTTTGAGAAACAGTGAGTGTGTGTATGTGTGTGTAAGTAATATGCAGTGTTCTTAATGATAAGGTTATATTTTATATATAACATCATATAATATATAATAATTATATATTCCCTAAGAAGCTATACCTACATCTGCATCTATATATACAAATATATTTACTTTAGAAGAAAGTAGCATTCCTCATGGAAAGGGGAAATTGGATCTCAAGACACCATTTAGCTTGATTCAGATCATAGTGAAAGCAGGTGTCTAGTCTTACTTTTTTTAAGCTACTTTATCTCAAACCAAATAATACCAACCATTCCCTTAAGGTACTATTTTTTTTTTTTTTATCTCTGTAATGATTTCTTTTGATTTTTTTCCTGTTTTTTCTCTATTCTTTATCTCCTTTAGAAAACAAAGAGAGCAAAATACAACCCTGATAAATGTTAATAATGCACAGTATTACAGAAAAAAATAATTCCTAGGTTTTATTTCCAGAGATAAAGTTTATTTATATATTTTAAATGCAGAGGGTATTACTCAACATTACTCATTTCCTAAAAATGTCAGAGACTTTCGAATGTGAAATTCATGTACCTTATTCATTTACATGCCTGACTTAAGTGACTTAATTTTGCATCTTTTTAAAAATAACCTTCCATTTTTTTTCTCTTTAAAGTTTAAAAAAAGGACTATATACACCTAAATGGCCTTCATTTCCCTCTAGTGGTTTCCTCTTTGCATGTTGAGGAATCATTATACATTCAGGCAAATGGCTTGGCATTTCATATAAATTCAGTAGTTGACACAGCCACTTAATGTTTCCTGCCATATGACAATAAGTAAAAGTGTTTAGATGTAATAACCTGCTTGCCCAATATCATTCACCTAGTAAATTGCATTGCAATTTAGAATTCTTTCATATTCTTTCATCTATAAAATATTAAAGCTTGTGAGAAAACCCTTTATAATTAACAGCTTTCTATAGATACTTCTTATTGTACTGTGAAAGGGCTTCTCATCAGAATGCTACTGCCATGGAGTAGAAGTTGCCCTGGTAGCTGTCTACAATTATGAATATTAGTTTTATCCATTGAATCAGCGTGTACACATTTCCTTCCTAGAAGGATACTAATAATAATTTTCTTTTAGTGCTTTCCCACTTTGGGCTCAAAGTGCTCCTGAATACATTACCACACTAAATCCTCCCATCAACCAATGCAAAAGTGAAAGCGTTTTAATGTGTATATAATTGTATCTCGACCTCAAATGCAGTGTTTCATTTTTAGTTAGCCCTTATTTGGTAATTCTTATTTTTGAAGGAAATCCAGGGTTTATGTTTATGTACTTAGGATCCTCTCATCAATGTGAAATTAATCGGGGATCATGTTATGTTACCTGCCGCTTTTTTTTCCTCAGGGCAGGAATTTTCTATTTGGGATAAAAATTGTCTTTTGGTTTTCTTCAACAAAGTAGTGAACTGCTTAGAGTTGAGATTGGTAAATGAGAACACTAGCTTGCATATACTGTGCTCATTCCTCTTTTCTCATAAATAATACAGGTTTTTCTCTGTGGCCGCTTCTGTTTCAGTAAAGTATTGATCTGATTTGGGTTGAACAATACAATATTGCTAAAATCTGGTTAAAAGGAGAACCATATCAGATAACTCAGTGTAAGTGTATACCATTTCCCATTAGCAAATTTGTATTTCTCCCTGAAATAGTCTATCTTTCCTAAGTTGACTATATTAAAAGTGCAGGAGTATAAAAAGGCAACTATGAGCAATTTCATAACATACCAGATATGAGCAACCTATTGAAAAGAATAAGTTTATTATGAATTATAGCTCTGTATGCCTCTTTCGGAAATTAGATTTTTACTTTCCATAAGCTTTCACAAGATTACTTACCAGAATATCTAAATTTTTTTTTTCATAGTTAAATCTGTAACATATAAAAGCCATCTAATCTGCATCTGTTTATACGTGATGAAACATTATAATGAAATTGGAATTAATTCCCATATATTGTGTGAAAGAAAATGATGCATTATTAATTATATTAGCACTCAGATCACTGAGAAAATAAAATGTTCTTTATTGAATTTCCAAGTTAACCTTTTGCTCTGAAATTTATTACTGGAGAAAATACTAAATTGAAAGTCTAAACTGAATATCTGTCTTTCCTTTTCAGGAATTTGAGACACTTTGTTAACTGTCCATTAACTGCAAAAATATATACATATCTTAAATTTGACCATAAAGTGTTAAAAGAATTTAGAGGCTGGGCTAGTCCAAAACAACAGAATGTATATCTATGGGATTGTTAATACAAATAAAGGAGCAGTTATAACATGCATTTATTCCAAAAGTGCAGCTTAAATTGGGGAGGTTTTGTGGTGAGGGTAGAGAGATCAGAGATGACACCTTCCTCTGGAGTTTCTCATTTTCAAGGGAAAGGGGATTTGTGAGCATGGGTCACTGTCCATGTTATTCAGACGCCCTGCTTGCTAGCAAGTACCTGGGCTCTGGCCCATTTGGTAAATTAACCAGAATATCTACCATTGTCTTCCTTATAAAAACGCAGATGTTAATGGGAATTTTCTTCTTTGATAGTTGTATAAACTTTGCTGCAACTCCATTTAGTGGAGATCTCCTGCCCCTCTCCTCTTATCTGAGAGCTTCTGAGAATCTTAAACTTTTCCAGGTCTCCTCTGACTGGAACTTTTTCTTTGTATTTGTCTTGCCTCTTATGGGACTTTTCTTTTGTTTCTGCTCCATGTAAATTCAGGAAAGGAATATGACTGCTTCATTTGAACTGTCCCTACATGACTCACATAAAATATGCTTTTCTATGGCAGTCTTATTAAATCTTCTTATTAAATCTTGTTTTCACAGTTAGGGGGCCGCCCCCAACTTTTAGTCTTTTTTTTTTTTATATGTTTATTTCTGAGGGAGAGAGAGCAGGGTTAGGGGCAGGGAGAAGGGGAGAGAGAGTATCCCAAGCAGGCTCCACACTCTCAGCATAGAGCCCAAAATGGGGCTGGAATTCACGAACCATGAGATTATGACCTGAGCCGAAGTCAGATGCTTAACCGACTGAGCCACCCAGGCGCCCCTCGATGATATTTTTCCTTTAGGGTCAATTGTCTTTCTTCCCCATCACGTGTATTTAAAATCACATTCTTCCTCTTCCTCTTGCTGCACTTTGTTCACCTACCAATTCTCTCATTCTCATCAGAGACATTTAGCTCTTTACTTTCCTTCAAACTCTCTATTTGATGAACCATAATATTTGAACTCAGTGAAAGATAGTTTTCCAGGCAGACATCAATTTGCTGCTCTGGAAAGAAATACTGCCTATCCCTTAGCAGAAGAAGTCACTTTGGTTAGTTGTGTCAAGTGGTAGTAGTTAAATTACTTGAGTATGGCTCTCAGTTCTGCATCCCTGAAATTTGGTGTATAAAATGGGTATTATATCTGCTCCCATGGGTTTACTGTGCAAGATGAGTGAGCATATACTCAAAGCAAGCCTAGCATGGTCGCTGGCACATACGCATTGCTTATGTGAGTTTTTTTTTTCCTTTTCCTTCTGTATGTAACTCCTCTGCATTTGGCATCTCCGTCCTCCACTCCTGACTCTCATTGTGCTGCTAAGTGGAGTTTTTACATGGTTGTCTGACTCATGAAAGCACAGATGTTATGCATGAGTGTGTTTTGCCTCTTTGCTTATGAATCTCCACTGATTACTCATAAATATGTTGTCCAAATTTCTTAGTAGAGACTTGAAAATCTCTCATACATAGATTCCCTTTTATTTTCCTCTTTACTTACCTTTTTTCTTCCCCTTCACAAAGCTTACTGTGTAACCACAATGTACTCCTCTGTTCCAAGAATGTGTTATTCATTTTCATGTCTGTGGGCTGCTGTTTACCCCATCCTTGCCTTTTTTCTCAGTCACGTATGCATCACCTGCTAAGGGCACTTCCCAATGTTAGCTTTCTTTAGTACCTAGGAGCTAAAGAAATTGCTGCTTTGAGTTTCCAGAACTTAGCATATTGGGTTATTATTTACATAGCTATCTGTATCTTTTTATTCAATCTTTCTGAACTATCTATACCTAGCCATGAAATATGTTTTAGTCATCCCTTTACCTCAACGTTGAACCTTGTCAAAAAATTATGCTATTGTCTCTTATTATTATTGGTATTCTAACGTGGGACAAAAAGCAAGCCATGATTCAATAATGTTCCTGATAGGTGTTCCCACGTGGGGGGGCCTGTGATGCCCTCCACTGCACAAGCGTGAGGTGGATGCTGATCCTGTTTCTGGTGCCTGTACTTCCTTCTCGTCATTGTTTCCCCACCTCAGGCAGCACTGGAAGCTTTTGCTCATTTGGACTCACTGGGGAAGAAACATGTGTAGTTGTGTCCCACAAAGTGGAAAAGACTCCAAGTATAATGTATTTATGTATTCGAATTATATACATACCCACACCATATAATTGGGTGATCAAGCTACTGATGGTACCCAATGGTTAATCCACTTTTAAACCCATCTCTGTGTCTCAAAGTCATTGGATTGGTCTATAAATTATAATGCTTACAATATCTAAATATTATGATATTTAAAGTGCTCCAGCTCTCCTTACTATCGCCATTTCACTTTCCACCTAGACACTGAAACTAAGATATGTAAGAGGTTGGCACATGCAGCATATCCTGAACCTGTCTCACCCTGATAGCTTTTTGCACACAGAATAAGCCTGGCCTGTATCAGCTCTAGTCCTCAACTCTGCGGCGCTCATTCCTTAGAATCCCTGTTAGCACTATCATTCTACTACTCCTTAAAAAACATGAACTGTTTCTGAAAACCCCAACTGTGAATATTGATCATCCTTATATATGTCCAGTTTATGTTTTAAAGAGTTTTAAAATAAACTCTGTATAGGTTCATTGCAAAAAAGAGTACAGATTTGGTTTTACATCATACATATCCTCCTTTCCTTTCTCCTCACCATAATCTACCCAATCTACACACACACACACACACACACACACACACACACTGATACGTAGATATTGTTAAGTTTTATATATACATATATATGCATAGTTTTTAAGACACAGGAATATATTATATACAAATACATATATATCTTAGATTTGCTATTTCAACAAAAAACATGTTTTATAGTAGCCAGTTTTATAGTAGCCCTATTGAAGAACACCATATTAAAAATAACATTTTGCTACTTTGCCCATGCTATGTGATTTTACTTATGAGATGTGTTATGGAGAGGTTGGGTGTTGATCTCTGTTCCTTCCTTTAGTTGGAAATAGAGAATGCTACTTAGAAGAAAAACTATTCATTGTAACTTACTACTTAAAAAATTAAATTTTACCATGACAATAAATTATTTTATAATATATTTTGAATCAGGAGTAATTTTAGAAATTTTGCAACACTCATAAAAATAGAAAAATATTTTTCACAAATACTTATATATTTTTGTCTCAACTTTCTTCAGTATTATTAATTTTAACATAAAGTTTTAAAATCATTGGTGTGGATGAGAATAAATAAATTTTTTGTATTTTTATACTGAACAGTTTACATTCCATATTTCTCCAGTAATAACCTTTGCAAGTAAAATGCAGATAACCGCCTTGCATTTTTTATGTTAAATTATCAATCAATCAATGTAATTAACTGAGGGAATGAACTTTTATATGTTTGCAATAATTCTTTGTCAACTAATAGGTTTTAACTTCTAATGATATGAAAATGTGTTAAATATTTCAGTGATCTATGTAATTAAATGTATAATTTAATACATTTTTTAGTTGAATTTGTCTTTGTGAAACACACAAGTACTAAAAAGCTATGGAGGACTTAAAGGAGCTTAAAGTAAGTGTCTGATTTATAGACGCCTATAAACCAGAAGAGGAGACAAAGGACATCTATAGGACAAATTGCAAAAGTATTATTTGACATTTTCCCTTAACATGTTCCAATTAAAATACTGACATTAATAACATTTTATTGCTGAAAGTTTTTCCATTTCACTTATTGAAGTCCACAACTGAGAAACTCACTATCATATTCAACGTAAAATTAACTGTTCTTTAATACTTGTGAAAGGTCCTTTTGGAGAATAGGTAAATAGGTAGGTAGGTAGATCAATCGATCAAAGTAGACTCTGCTTATTTTAGGGACTTGCTAATAATAAATTTATCTAATTTTTTCATGCTCTTTTCCTATTTTAAAGCAATCATCAGAAGGTTCCATCCCTTGTCCATATTGAATTAACTCTTGTAAGAATGCCTAAAATGAATGTTAATTTCAAATGCTAGGATGAAATTGAAGATGGAAATGAGAAATAGCCATGTATTATTGTTTCTACCATTCAAGAATCCTATTGGAAACTAGTGTCCATCGTTCTTCAAAGGGTCTGATCACATAAAGATCCATGTTACACATAGATTTTCAGTGAAATGCCAAGAAGAACATGTGTTTGAGTTCTTTTCCTTGTTATGTTTCTTGATTGCTATTACCCCTTGATGGCCACACTTTTAAGTTGCATTCTATTAAGTAGAACACCCTATTTTGATATGTATTCTTTGAGTGAGTTTCTAGTTTGGTAATTTACTTTCTACAATGCAGTTTTGATAGTTTAGAGATGTTCTAATGATTCTATACATACTTTTTTGAAAACTGGAAGGAGAAAAGGTACATATTTAACAAATACATATATCTAATTATTTTAAAATTAATTTTAAAGAGGTTTATATGTAATAATGGGTTCATCATTTCAAAAATTAAATTTAAGAAGAACATAATAAGGCAATACGGATGACATTCAGCTTAGTCCATTTCCTATAAGCATATCTCAAAATGATATATGCTATATTTTGAAGCAGATTTTTAAATTTTGGACATATGTGGTGAGAAAGCAGCTATATTCCTCAGGGGTCAGATACTATAATAAATCCACATAGAAATTCATATGGAAAGCAAGTGCTGGAACTGGCATGTACCCTGGAGCTTATCTTTGAATGTTGCTGACCTCGATTCTGGAATGTAATGACCAAAGTGCCTGAGGGATATGGAACAAAACCTGGAACCGAAGCAAATAGGGCAATTCTGAAACCACCATCAAAACCCCATATAAAGGGCAACGTATTCTGCAAACAAACTAGTTAAAAAACTGCTCTGACAAGGAAAACAATGAGAAGTAGAAAAAAGTTTCCCTTATGAATTTCTGACCATAATCCTACATCTAAACAAATGTGAGACTAAAAGTCAGACCTATACAGTTCAAAAAAAACTATTTTATTTTGATTGATCCCAAATTAGCATTCCCGTTAATGTGTGTTGCCAGGAACAAACTGACAAAGAGAGAAGATATGAAAGTTTAAGAAATGTGGAGAGTAAAGAGATAACATTTCAGAGGGAGGCTAGAGTAAAAGTTAATATTGAAAAAACTAATGGCTCAGACTTTGCAGAATTGATGAATGATGTTAATTTACCTTTACAAAAAATCCAATGAACCCTGACAAGGATAAATTTTTTTAAGAGGCCTGCAATGAGACAAAAGGTAGTGAGGCTATTGAACTTTTAAAAGGATCCAGAGAAAAAAGATGTTAGTGCAAATGATTGACACATAGAATGACAATGACTTTCCAAAAAAATATTGGAAGGCAGAAGGTAATAAGAAAAAATTGCTAATAAGCTAGTTCCAACAAAACTGCTTTTTCATGAATGAAGGTAATAATGAATATCTTTACATACAGAGGCAAACTATTTATAAATAAATTTTAAAAACCAACACTTCCAAAAGCACCATATAAATGTCTGTATGTCAAGAAGAAAATTACCGGGAAAGGAAGAATTAGGATGCTAGAAAAAAAATAGAGATCAAAGAAAATTTGGAAAAATATGTAAGTTAAATAAACACTATCAAACAATAACACCAATGAAAGCATTTAAGTTATTAGGAGGGTGGCTGGATATAACACATTAGGACATTTTGTTGAATTAGATATCTCAAATTTATACATTAAAACATTTTTGGTAAATATCAAAAAGCGTAAATGATTGAGTAACTATAAAACTTCATAAAAGGAAGAAATGGAATAGAATTGACAAATTAGGCCAGAATTTTTAAAAAGTCTACTTAGATAGATGACGGATATAAAGCTAAAAATGATAACACAATTGTACTCAACTGAATCAGGGATTTAAAAACAGTAAAAGTAATGCATTTTTCAGATAAAAGTCAGGGGTTAACAGATTGGATTAAAAAGACCCATGAATGTTGTCATACAAACGATACATAAGGACATGTAAACTTTGTTTGTTTGTTTGTTTTTAATGTTTTTATTTATTTCTAGGAGAGAGAGAGAGAGACAGCATGAGCAGGGGAGGGTCAGAGAGAGAGGGAGTCACAGACTNCTAATGCGCAGAGTAACTCAGGCAGAGGGTGTGAACTCCCAGAGGTGAGCAAATGTTGCTGAAAGTCTACATAGATCTAGAGAGTTTGCACATTACTGGACATTTTGGTCCTTCTATTTTTAATTTATTTTCAATGTTTTATTTATTTCTAGGAGAGAGAGAGAGGGAGTCACAGACTGAAACAGGCTCCAGGCTCTGAGCTGGCAGTCAGCACAGAGCCCGAGGCGGGGCTCGAACCCACGATCCGCGAGATCATGACCTAAGCGAAAGTCGGACGCTTAACCGACTAAGCCACCCAGGCGCCCCAAGACATGTAAAGTTTGAATAAGCATGCGGCAAATGATATGATAGTCAAATAATCAACAAAATAAAATGTAACTGTTACTAATATCAAGCAAAATCGACTTCTACTACAACCTTAATTAAGAATTAACACATAGTGATTAAAGTTACATTTCACTGGGAAGAATTACAAATGCTTACGTCCTAATATAGCAGACTCAACAAAGTAAAGCAAAGTGGATATAGCTATCATCAGTGGGGAGAATAGAATTAATAAACATTATCTAGGTTATCACATATGATTTTATATTATTCAATATTAAATAAAAAATATAGAGGGCACTGTAGTAGGTGGTGGAGATACACTGGCAAATAACACAGTGCCTGATTTTGAGTAACCTGTATTCCGTTGGAGAGTAGGGGCATTAATAAGTACCTTCATTAACGAGAACTGAAAAAAGTTGAAAAGGTACTATGCACAGCAAAAGGTCACTGTATCTAGACGTAAATCTACATGTACATGACTTGCATGGAAATATTATATGTCATGATATATGGAGAGCCGGAAACAACTCAAGTGTCCTCAATAACAATAGGGATAGATACATTTTATGCAAGGGAATTTTATACAGTAATAATACAGTGTAATGAAAAGGAAGGACCTACAGTTGTATGTACCAACTTACGTGACTCTGCAAAAATATATTTAAGTAAAAAAAGAAGTCATAGAGGTTATACACAACATGGTCCCATTGATAACATTTTAAAAGGCAGCAACTAAATCACAAATTATTAACTATACATCCTGTAAATGTATGGATTTACATTCTGCAAAACTGTATGAAAATCTCCATTCCTGTCAGAATTGTTGTAATCTAAAATTCTGACAATATCAATTGCTAGTGAAGATGCGGAGCAACATGAACTCGCATTCATAGCTGGTGGAAGTACCAAAAAAAAAAAAAATGGCACAGACAATTTGGAAGATATTGGCGTTTTCTTACAGACTAAACACAGTCTGACCACGTGACCCAGCTGTCATGCTCCTTAAATAATCACCTGATTGATTTGAAAATTTATATCGATACAAAATCTACAGGCAGATATTTACAACAGTTTTATTTATAATTGCTTCAAGCTGGAGGCAACAAAGGTGTCTTTGAATAGGTAAATGAATAAATAAACTGTGGTTCATCCATGTAAGATATTATTTAGTGATAAAAAGAGGAGAGGGGTGTCTTGGTGGCCCAGTAGGTTAAGCATCCAACTCTTAATTTTGGCCCAGGTCATGATCTCATGGGTTTGTGAGTTCAAGCCCTGTGTTAGGCTCTGCACTGGGATTCTCTGTCTCCGTCTCTCTCTCTGCCCCTCTTCTGCTCATGCTCTCTCTCAAAAATAAATAAATACAATTTAAAAAAAAAGAAACAAGCTGTCAAGCCACATAAAGACAAGGAGAAACCTTACATGCACATTGCTAAGTGAAAGTGAACAGTCTATTCCATTAGATGACATCCTGGAAAAGGCGAAATTATAAAGCTCAGGGGTTGTCAGGGGTTGGGGAAGCAGGGAGAGGTAAACAGGTGGAGCACAGGGAATGTTTGGGGGATTGAAAAACTATTCTGTATGATACTGAACTGCTGTATATGTGCCCCTGAGGCATTTTTAAAAACACTTCTTAAACTAGGTGGCACAGTGAACCTTAATGTACGTACATTTAAAAATCAGTTAGGAGATCACAGCGTCCATGAGGGAATGCAGAATGACAGAGAAGAGTCTAACTGTGGGTGGTGTTAAGGTTTGTTTTTACTTTTTTTAAACTCATGTAAGTAATACAGGAAATTGGTGGAGACAATATTAAAGATTTTTTAAAAATTATACATATATACTATATCATAGTTGTTAAAGTTATTTCCCAAGGAAGTTTAGGTTGACAATTCTGGAGCCCTGTACTTCTTTCTGTATGGGAATTGAACAGTTAAATAAATGTATGGCAGATGGTGGGAGGCAGATTTCTCACTGTTGAAGTGGGAAGTTACAGATAAGAAAGAAGGAGGGCTAGGGGCCCCTGGGTGGCCCAGTCGGTTGGTTAAGCGGTTAAGTGTTGGACTTTGGCTCAGGGCTTGATCTCACTGTTCGTGGGTTCGAGCCCTGCATCGGGCTTTGTGCTGACAGCTAGCTCAGAGCCTGGAGCCTTCAGATTCTGTGTCTCCCACTCTCTCTGACCCTCCTCTGCTCATGCTGTCTCTCTCTCTGTCTCTCCTCTCTCTCTCTCTCTCTCTCCCTCCCTCCCTTTCTCTCTCAGAAATAAATAAAAACACTTAAAAATTTTAAAAAAAGAAAGGAGGGAAGCTAAAATGAACATGGTGCTAATGGATTAGAGTAGAGACTTTGGTGTGACTTCATGGTTAGCTCACTATGGATACAGATGCATACATATGAACATATTTTTAGATGTGTGTTAGTGTACCTACATAATTTCCTAGCTCTGTCCTCTGAAACAACTTAGTAGCAGGGACCTTCTCTTAGTAAAGAGCATATTCAGCACCAAAATCTTGGTTTCTAATATCATTCTCCAGCAAAAGAAACTAGAGCTCATTGAGGAAATAAATGCCTGATTCTAGGTCTAGGCCTGGGACTGCTATAGTCCCAAGCCTGGAGCATTTTGTATTGCTCGAAAGTAAGGAAGTTCTCAATGAACAAGACAATGGGGTGTGTCAAAGGGATATAGGAGGCAAGTAGAAAATCTCCCAGTGGCTAGAGCTGAAGTAATTTGAGCAATAAAATAACCTATATTGGATTATAATCAAATTTATCAAATGAATATCTAGAATCTGTATGGATATAAATGATTGAAAAAGTAAATAAATGGGGAGAATAGACATATTTTCTGTGCTGAAGAAATCTAAATAATTTTTGTAGACATTTTCCTGTCAAAAAGATAGATCATAATTTCCTGCTCCTTATGTGTGGGCTGCATATAGCAGTTTCATTCCAAAGAGTGGGGTATTTGAAGGGCAGAGGGTAGAGAGAGCACAGTGGTGACACCTGACAGACTCTGCTTCAGCTGGGTGATTAAGCTTAATGTCATAGTGCTGTGTCATGTGGAAAGAATGGACCCTTAATACGATGTGCTGAGATGGCACTATTTCTGTGGTTTTTTCCCCCCACATCCACTACTCTGGTCTAACCGTGAGAAAAACATCTGAAGAAATCCAAATAAAATATGGAGTTTAGTTCAAAATAATTATCAAGATTGACTTCTTAGATGTGTCTAACACTTATCCTTATGTAAGATGCGAATAATATGGGAAAATGGGTGTGGGGTAGATGGGAACGCTATACTACCTTTGCAACTTTTCTCTAAGTGTTAACTATTCTAAAATAAAAAGTGTATTAATATTGCACAGAAAAATCAAAGAAATATTGAAACCATAATTCAGGATAGTGATTACCTGAGGAATGAGGCACCTAGAGGACTTCACAAAGATTGGTAATATTTAGTGGGTGATATGTTGTTTTTATTATTTTTGATATTCATGTATAGGTCACATAACCTTTTGTATGTGTATTTTACAACTTTAAAAAAAGTAACAGTTATCAGAAGAGAAATGGCATGGAGATTGAAGAAATTTTATGGTGTAGGCTAATCACAGAGGTTTTTCTGGGAGGCAATATTTACTCAGTTGGCCAGTACATTTAACTGGAATGCTATAGCTGTAATCAATTTGGATTTGAAGGTGGAGTATGAAACTGCAATTATGCGTTTTGCCCAGTACTCTTCTAAGAGGAAAGTTAGAAAGGTCACCCTTCAGATGTGAGAAATTTATTTGGCAGGGCATTTAAAAGAGTATGCTCTGAGAATTATGCATATTAATTCTCTTCATAAAAACAAATAATGCTTACAGGGTTTATAATAGCTACATTTTATTTATGCCTATTATCAGCTCAATCACAAGTTGACTGCTTTCCAACTCTTGTCAAGGGATAAACATAGAGAACTGATAATCAAGAGAGATGTTCAATACATTGTTATTGCTGTTGTTAGTAATGATATTATTATTACTCTTATATTCAGCCAGCCATTATACATACATTGTGGTAGGCTGGTTCATGCCCCCTTTAAGATTTTCCCTGCATTAATTCTCAGAATCTGTGAATATACTGCCTTCTATGGCATGAGAGATTTTTCCAGATGAGATGTACTTCAGGATCTTAAAATGGGGATCTCATCCTGGATTGTATAGGTGGACCAAATGTAATGACCTGAGTCCTCATAAGAGGGATGCAAAAGGAGACCCAGTTAGAAAAATGAAGTGACAGTAGAATCAGAGGTTAATGTTGTGCTTTGAAGATTGAGGAAAGGTCCATGAATGCAGGAATACAGGCAGCTTCTGAAAGCTGGCAAGGTAACTTATCAAGGTAAATGATTCTCTCCTAAAGCTTCCAGAAGGAACACAACTCTGCCGACACTGATTTGGAGCTTCTGATACAGAGAAGTTTAAGGGAACATATTTGTGCCATTTTACATCAATAAGTTTCTGTTAATTTGTTACAAAGGACAGTAGGGAACCAATACATTATGTCATGAAACCCTGCCAGAACTCCATAGCTTTTTAATCCATTTTTATCTATTATTGATTGATTGATATTGAGGTATAATTGACATATATTAGTTTCACCTGTTTCATGTAATGATTTGACCTTGTATATTGCAAAAGTATCATCACAATAAATCTAGTCACCACCTATCACCATAAAAAGTTACCAAAAAGATTTTTTTTTCTTGGTCTGAGAACTTAAAGATCCACTTTCCTGTCAACCTTCAAATATACACAGTACCATTGACTGTAGTCATCATACTGCATACCACATCCCCATGACCTATTCTTTCACAACTAGAAGTGTGTGCCTCCTGACCGCCTTCACCACTGCTCTTCCGCCTGCTCTGGCAACCACCACTCTGTTCTCTGTATCCACAAGTTTAGTGTTTTGTTGTGTTTCTTGTTTTGTTTTGTTGGATTCTGCATAAAATGAGATTACACGGTATTTGTCTTTCTCTGACTTACTTCACTTAGCATAATACCCTCAAGTTCTAGCCATGTACTTGGGAATGGCAAGATTTAATTATTTTTTGTGTCTGAGTACTATTCTGGTGTGTGTGTGTGTGTGTGTGTGTGTGTATATATTTATACATATATGTATATTATATAAACATTTAATATATTATATATGTCTAAATGTATATGACTATTTATTATATATATTTTATATATATGTATAAATATATGCATGTATAAGTATAATAAATATAATCAGTGCATAAAATAATATAATACAATTTAATGATTCAATAATTCTATACATTTCTCATTGCTCATCAAAGTAAGTATACTCTTAATCCTCTTAATCTACTTCATGCCTCCCCCCTTCACCTCCCTTTTAGCAACTACCAGTTAGATCTCTATATTTAAGAGTCTTTTTTTATTTGTCTTTTTGTTATTTCATTTGTTTCTTAAATACTACATATGAGTGAAATTATATAGTATTTGTCTTTCTCTGACTGTCTTATTTAACTTGGCATAATACCCTCTAGATCTACCCATGTTGTTGCAAGTGGCAAGATTTCATTCTTTTTTTATAGCTGAGTAATATTTCTGTATGTTTTTGTGTGTGTGTGTGTGCATGCATGTGTGTGTGTCTAGCTGTCTGTCTCACATCTTCTTTATTCATCCACTTGAGGACACTTAGGTTGTTTCCATGTCTATTACAAATAATGCTGAAGTGAATATGGAGATGCATATATCTTTTCAAATTAGTATTTTCATTTTTTTAAATAAATTCTCCTAAGTGGAATTGCTAAATCATATGTTAATTCTATTTTTAAATTTTTGAGAAATCTTCATACTGTTTTCCACAGTGCCTGCATCAATTTACATTTCACAAAGTGCACAGGATTCCTTTTCTCTGTATCCTTGCCAACATTTGTTGTCTCTTGTCTTTTTGATAATGGCCATTCTGACAGATGTAAGGTGATTCTGTAGTTTTGATTTGCATTTCCCTAATAATTACCGATGTTGAGCATCTTTTCATGTACCTGTTGGCTACCTATATGTCTTCTTTGGAAAAATGTCTATTCAGATTCTCTGCCTATTTTTTAATCAGATTATTTTTATTATTGATTCGTATGAATTCTTTGTATATTTTGGATATTAACCCCTTATTACATATATAGTTTACAAATATCTTAGACCATTGAGTAAGTTTCTTTTTCATTTGTCATAGATTAATTGACCGTGTAAGTGTGGGTTTATATCTGGGCTCCCTATTCTGTTCCATTCATCTATGTATCTGTTTTTATGCCAATACCATACTGTTTTGATTAGTATACCTTTGTAATGTAGTTTAAAATCAGGAAGTGTGATGCCTCTAGGTTTGTTCTTTCTCAAGACTGGCTTGGCTATTAGGGATCTTTTGTGGTTCCATACAAATTTTAAGATTGTTTGTTCCATTTCTGTGAAAAATGCCATTGGGATTTTGATGGAGATTGCATTGCATTTCTAGATGGCTTTGAGTAGTATGGACATTATTAACAATATTAATACTTCCTCTCCATTAGCATGGAATATATTTCCATTTATCTGTGTCTTCTCCAATTTCTGATATCAGTGTTTTATATCTTTCAGTGTACAGGAAAAGAAATTAATTTTTAAAAATCCTATTTGTAATTGCATGAAAAAGAATAAAGTACCTAGTGAAAAATTTAACCAGCGAGGCAAAATAATTCTTTAAATTGGGACTCAGTTTTCTCAATTGATAAGGAATGATATAGAGTCTTAGCACAATTAAGGAATGTACTCAGCGCTGCTTAGTTAGTGAGTGACACAGCTGAGATCTGATTACAGGTTTCTTCGCCTCTAAAGACTAGATTCATTGGAGTCCACCACCTCTGGTGTAGCCAGTGGCCCTGGAGCTAAGCTGCCTCTGTTGGAATCCTGCCTTAATCACTTCCTAGGCAAAGCTGCTTAATAAATCTTGGGAAGGAAACATACTCCTTTTAGCCCAGGATTCCTTATCCATAAAATGGGTAGAATAACAGTACTTAACCTACAGTTTTGTCATGGGAAGTAAATGAAATTAGCAGTTTGGCAATACATTGCCAGGTCCACCTAAATAGCCTGAAGGCCTTGTGAAAAACCAATTATGTTCAAAATTTTGAACTCAACTTTAATTGAACTTTTGAATTCAAATTTAATTTATTATCCAAACTCTGAAATCTGCCCCACCTCCTATATTGTTTCTATTTCTCACAGCTTCATCTTCCACCTTAAACTTTCTGCACCCTCTCTCCGTCACGCCCCAGCTGGAAACCTCGTGGTTCATGACTTTCCCTTCTGTTGTATACATATCCTGGAAATCTAATCATTCACATGTAAAATTCTTCACTTGCAATCAAAATATGGGCATCACACCTCCTTTATATTGTCACCTTTCTTCCCCACTCCCCTCCCCCACAATCTAGAAGCTTCTCCCTCCATTAATAAAAGTATCTCCAGTAATCTCCCTCTTCAGGCATTACTTTTCTTTAGACTTGTTTTTGTAAAACCTTACAGAAACTGATTCAGAGAGACTCACTTTTCCTTCTAAATGCTAGATGTGGCTTCTAACTACCCATGATGTTGCTGCTAAAGTGAAGCCTAGGTGTTTGTTTACTTGTCTACTCTGTGCTTGTTTGCATTGGTGTCACTGCTGATCCAGGTTTCAGCACAGGCCCCAGGAGCCCATGGGTTCCTGCTCCATGGTTGTGGTTCCCTTGGTTCACTTATTCTGCTCAGACATTGTTTCCCAGAAGTGTACATACAAGCCAAAGTGCTGAGTTCTGAATGCATGCAATCTTAACCAGAGTCTTTCCCAGAAGCAACCAAACCCCAACTCTTAAGTTTAGTTCTGACCCCAAGTCAACAACTCAGATATATATCCCTGCAACCCAGCTTATGGTGAATTCCATTCTGGGGACCTTTTCTTTTCTTCAGACACCAACATTGTCCACAGTAACATAGTTTCTGATATTTGAGCAGTGTGAGAGGAAGAGATCGACATTCTGTTCTTAAAACATTGGAAGTTTTATTCCTGGAAAGTTTGAGTTCTTCATATATGGTATCTTAAATTTTTTCTCATACTTCTATGTACATCAAGAAATATTGGAAAGGAGCAGATAAAATAAATAAAGTAACTGATCATAGTAGAATTTTTCAAGGACAGTGATTGCCTAGTTACCTTATATAACATGGACAATAAGAAAAATCTGCTTCCAGATTATATTCATATCCATATGTGGACAAGACAATTGACATCATTTCTAGAACTGTGCCTCACTCGGCATTCTACCTTAATTTGTGTCTTGATTGCATAACTTAGATCTCTCTTTCTCAGATGACTATCCCTGCACCTCTTCAGTGTGAGCCTTCCTCCAACTCTATGTCCAAGTCACCTGAGACACTGCCTCAGCGTCTATGCACTTTTCTAGCCTCTCAACTCTCCTCTTTCCCATCTGCCCACTACTTTGACAGTTCTCTTCAAAACAAACAGAATGGATTATTGGCTCTTCTGCTTACATTTTTAAAAAAGTTTTCATTACTAACAGGATCCATTTCATGCACTTCAACAAGCTTCAATATAAAGTCATCTGGAAGTGAGCTCCAGGTGGCATTCCAGTGTGAATTCCCAGTACTACCATCCTCACCCAAATCTACTTCTGTGTACATAAAATCCTTTGGTCCAAAGTATGTGCATTCTAGTAAACATCTGTTTTTTTTAAAAAGAGAAACAAATGCAAGTCTTTACCTTCTACATTGCTAGGTTACATAGTTTATGTAATTTAATTAACATATGGCTTTCATATGCCTTCAGATTGAAACACTGAGTTTTATGGGAAAAAAGTATTATGAATCTGGCTTTTCTCAAAATCCAAATTTCAGGAATAGCTGAATGAAACAATAGTCTTATTTTTCTAAGGCTATCTTTAAAATTGTAGGTTGGGAGTTCTAATTTCTTTTGAGATCACAGCAAGATATAGGTTTTAAAAATTGATTTGAGAGCAACAGGATTAGCACACTCACTTTACATGTAAAGGGTTGAATTTCTTTTTTGATTTATGAGATGAAACATCAAGATTGTAAGTAAGCAATGATGCATCCTGAATAGATTTATTATACTATAAAAGGTAGTTTAGGAAATAACCCAGAGTGTCTTCCCTGTGGATTCTTTATTCACCCACATAACAATATATGGATTTAAAAGAACTGGTTGTTATATTCTTCAGTGAGAAGGGAATTAATCCAAAGCAATTCATTAAAAATAAGTTAAAATAAAATATATCCTCAGAATGAAGATCACATTAATTAATTGAGCTTTATCTCTCTTATGAAATATTTATGTCCATCATAGACTGTAAATATCTCAGACAGAAAACTTTGTTTTCCTGAAAAATATAGGCTATTTAAATGTTAGTGACTTGAATAAGAAAAATAAAGTCATTCATGCTAAGATTAATGAATTTGTAGATTTTTACTGCACATGAAAATGTATTGTGTTGCTCCATGTTGAGGAGGCTTTGTTGGGACAATAAATGGGAAAATATAGGTATTTATATTTTCATTGCCAACAGGAATAAGAGCAGGAATTATTATTCTCAGGTAAAACATTCATACACCAAAACTGTATTTTAACTTTAAGATTCTGGTCATTCCTTCTTTACCAGAATATTTAAGCAAACAGCAAGTAAATAAAAAATTGCCTAAGTACAAATTATAATTTATCCAGCTAGGCTGCCTTGCTTACCTTCTGATCATAGTATCTATAGACAGAAAATGGCCAAATAGCGAAGAGGTATTTAGAGCTATATAGAAGGAAAACCGGAAGCAAAGAAGCTGGCTGGATAATTATATGCTGGATAAGCAAACCTGAACTCATGCTATGATACACCAGAATGCCAAATAAAAATGCAAATAAAAATGTGAAGAATATGTAGTGTTAATATTTCAATCTTATTTGAGAACTATGGCCAGAAAAATCAGTATAGTTATGAAAAACACTGTTGTATTTGGTCAGTTCAAATAGTACACCTGGGCAAAATAAAACCAACAGTGAGGGCACTGTGGTTTTTATTTTATCAGACCATTTGCTTATATTTTGTGCCTCTGCTTTCGCCTTACCTGATTGCTTTGTCTAATTCCGCTCCTATATTGCTAAAATACTGGTCCTGACCACCCTTCTCCCCACCACATCCCAGCGAAGCATGCTTTGAATTTTCTAACTTAGCTCACTAGTGAGTATCTTGACAGATCATGTTGGAATTTTGAGCTCATTTTTATATTCCTCATGCCTTTCAAGACATTCAGACTTTCAAGAAATGTGTAAGCATTTGTTGAATGCAAGACTAAATTAATATTCTTAGAGTTAAACAAGTAGAGAAAATCTGTGCTTTTAGCGGCATTCCAAGATGGACATGAAGAAGCTTATTAGGCATAGAAAAAAAAGGGTTTCACTCCCTGTATCACACCCTCTGAGCAGGCTGGATACTCTCTGGTGGTAGCAGGAAGCAGGGAGAGTGACAGATTGGCCACAATCACTAGCAACATAAACCGGCAGACAGAAACCACCTAGAATGAGCCTTGCTGTCTCTCAGCCCAGGGGTTTCTTGACACAGGTGTCTGAACAAGGACAGTGTCACTGATGTGGATCTATGAGCGCCTGGCTTATTCACCGTAGTCATCACCATGTCATGGAAGAAATGACATACCAAGTAGGGCAGAAACTCAAGGCTCCATGTAGACTGCCCCGCAGAATTCTAATTATTGATCTTTCAAGAAGTTCTTCCCAAATCCTGCTCTGTATTCCCCATTCTGGCAAACAAATACCTCTGAAAAATATATAATGTTATGGGCTCAGTTCCATCTTTTCATGAACAAAACACAAAAATAAATATACTAGTAAGTAACAGCTGCGATCCCATAGCACCTCTTACCCGGCATATTCTTACACATATTAGCTTAAGAAAGTATTTCAGGGGCGCCTGGGTGGCTTAGTCGGTTGAGCATCCGACTTTCGCTTAGGTCATGATCTCACGGTTCTTGGGTTCGAGCCCCGTGTCGGGCTCTTTGCTGACTGCCAGCTCAGAGCCTGGAGCCTGTTTCAGTCTGTGACTCCCTCTCTCTCTGACCCTCCCCTGCTCACGCTGTCTCTCTCCTAGAAATAAATAAAACATTAAAAAAAAATTAAAAAAAAAAAAAGAAAGTATTTCAATTCTCTTTTTAGTCCTACTTGTCACTTGTCCCCATATGTTGCTTTCATCCTCAAAATTTAATACTTTCTATAATTTGATGATTTTGTAATAAACTACAAAGAATTAACATATCCTATAAGAGAGGTCTACTACATATTTAGTGTATAGTATACAGAACTGTTTATTTTGTCTGAGATTTCTAGTAAGAATACATTTTATATTTCAAATGATATATATTCCTACCTTCATAGATAATATGAATACTTTCATATATATACATACATATATACACACATATGTATACACACACACATATATATACAGTGTAATTGAAATGGCTTTCAAGTAACATTTAATTTATATAAAATAAAATAAACCCAAAGTTAATATAAAATTGCTTCATTATCATTTAACTACAATCTAGAAAATATACCTATTTAAATAATTAAAAATCCTTGTTGTGAGTCACTGAATTGATTTTGTGACCATCTATAGGTGATGGATTGAAGTTTACAAAACCAGTGCATTAAAATGGAAATAGTGAGCCTTGATACTCACTTTTTATGAAATCAGTTAAAAGCACTTATTTCTCCCCTTTTACACTATGTTTATTCAATAATAGGCAAATTGGAAAGAATTAAATGATAGTGGACCTATTTATTATGTTAATTGTGTTTTGTGTTTTAGCGAAGACTTCGTTCAGTGGATAGCCATGTATTCAGTAAAAAAAATAGTATGTGTGTTAAACATTCTCAAAATTAATTTTATTATGAAACCATTCATGTTTGTTAAGTTTGGTTGATTTTATACATATGTTTCAATTGTTACAACTTGATTTTACATAATAGACATAATCTTAGTTATCACTTTTTCAGTCTGAAACTAAGTTCACTAAGATCTACAGATAAAAATTCTTCTCCATCAAGAAATTTGATAATTTTTCTACATATTTGTATGTACTGGTTAGTAAAGACTCACACCCCTACTTAGGAAATAATATAACTAATGTGTACATCTACCTGAAGAATAAGAGATATTTTTATCTTACCAGTAAATAACTGAAAAAATATTTTTAAAAACAAAGGTGAAAGGAGAGAAACCTGGAACACCATGTATCATCTGCAAGAGGACATGAAACGCAGAGATTAATAACAAGTAGAAGGAGTGGAGAGAAAAGAAATCAGAAGTCTCTGGTTCCATGGACCATTCTAGAATTCTCTGCTCTCTTAGTACTCGAGCCAGTTAACCCAATCCAAAGGCATTTGGCTGCTTTGCAGACTGAAACCTGGATTGTTTCACTCAAGTTCTTTCTTATCTATAAGAAGAAAGGGAAAAGTAAAAGGGATTTTGAATAGGGAAGAAAAAGACCATGGGAAGCAAGGAATGAAATAGGAAAAAGCGGAAAGAAAGATGGTGAGAGTTGAGACACAGATAGCAGAACACAAACAAGTACATATGACTTAGAATTTCAAAGCAATTACAGTATCTGAGCAAACTCTCTCCACATTGTACATAGAATTCTAAAAGCTCTTGTGCAAAATTGACTCCCCAGGGGTACAGAGGAAACTTTCCTGGAATTAGTGATAGCCCTGGAACCGGTTCTAGCTGTGTAATCTCAAGTAAGTTAACCAGTTCTGAATTATAGTGGGCTCATTCAAAGGGAGGTTAAAAATACTCAGCTTGTGCTTTTGATCGAAATTCTATGCAGATATACATCAGTAGGCATGTCATGCCCTCATAAATGTAGTCCTTCCATCTCTTGGGGGAGTGTTTTTAAATCTTTTGGCATATTGGAGTGGACTTATAAATTACCATTTTTATAGTCTGATAGTAGAACTCACTCAGGTATATATGGCTGATGGAATGTTCTAGTTATATGTTCCTTAGATAACATGGGTAGCAGCAGTGGTCTCAATAATGTGCTCAACCTTGACTATTTATTTTACCCCAACAGAGCATCGTTTTGCGAGTGAATTAGAATTCCATTAACATTCAAAATTAAATAAGAGCAGGCAGAGTAGTTTTCCTCTTAATTATTACTGGTTAACATTTTAACTCTTCCTCTACTGAGCTGCAAAGATGTATTGCTGGTATGATGCCTGGAGTGAAATTTGCTATCAGACAATCTGCTACCAGGCAATAATATAATTTTATAAGGTTTTGAAAAGTGTAAAATAGCAGCCTTAAAACTGAAGGTTCTGAGCTTCTGCCTGTAGGGCTATACAGAGGCATGATACTTTTGTTCAACTTAATACTACGTAACTATGAGGACATGTATATGCAGAAGACAGTGATATCTGGGATCGGCAGGAGAAGAATAAAAAAAGACGCTGAAAAAGTTACCTTCCTTCATAGAATTTTGTCTTCCTATTTTCTCCATTTCTCCAACATAGCCAGAACATTCATTCCAATCTGTGTGCTGAAACATTTTTTTTCTTATCTCACAAATGGATTTTGTCCCTGATTTAAATAAAACAAAAAAAAAATTGTCCTATGGGAAGATTTTTGTTTTAATATTTTAAAATGTTTATTTATTTTGAGACAGAGAGAGGGGAGAGAGAAAGAGAGAGAGAGAGAGAGAGAGAGAGAACATAAGCAGGCGAAGGCCAGAGAGAATGGGAGAGAGGGAATTCCAGACAGGCTCCTCACTGTCAGTACAGAGACTGATGCTCAGTACACAGCCTGATGCAGGGCTCTAACTCATGAACTGTAAGATCATGACCTTAGCCAAAATCAAGAGTTGGACGCTTAATGCTTAACACAGGCCCCTGGGGAAAATGGTATTTTAAATCATAACAGCCACTTACTCCTGAGATTAAAGAAATAAATCAGATGCTTTCATGAGAGCCAAGCTCAAAGGTAAAGTGGCCAGAACATAAGGAGGTAGAATCCTAATAGTGCATGGTACAACAAAAAGAAGAAAATGATGCAGGACGGTGAGACTTTGTGGGAGTTGGGGAGTATTGTGTCACTGAGACAAATTCAAATGAGTACAGCTGATCTATAAAAATATACCACTCCAATAATGAATATACATATATCATGTATGAAATATATATGTAATCCACATGTATTTCATATGCAGTTGACCTTTCAACAACACAGAGATTAGGGACACCAGCCTCCTTTACCCCCACCACAGTAAAGATTTCACAAATAACTTTGATTCCCCATAAACATAACTAATATCCTCCTGTTGACTGGAAGCCTTAGTGATAACATAAATAGTCAACACATATTTAGTATGTGATATGTATTACACACTGTATTCTTATAATAAAACAAACTAGAAAAAATAAAATGTTGAAAAAATTATAAAGAAAATATATATTATTGCATCATGTTTGTATAAAAAAATCCATGTGCAAATAGACCTGTTAAGTTCAAACCATGGTGTTCAAGGGGCAACTGTATATGAAATATAGATAATCTAAATTCTACAATAGGAGGAATTAAAAAGTATATTGCATCATATAGGGATTTGATACAAGAAAAAATTTAATGTGACAAACTTACAATGATGAGAATGCAGGAAAAAAAATGAACATTTAAGGTGCTAACAACTTTGGTTGTTTTTCTGCTACAGTCTATTCACATGAAAGCATATTATCATTTAAAAATGAATGTTGGGGCATCTGGGTGGCTCAGTTGGTTGAGTGTCAGACTTCGGCTCAGGTCATGATCTCACTGCTCATGGGTTCGAGCTCCGGACTGGGCTCTGTGCTGACAGCTCAGAGCCTGGAGCCTGCTTCAGATTCTATGTCTCCCCCTCTCTCTACCCCTCCCATGCTTATGCTCTGTCTCTCTCTTTTTCTCAATAATAAATAAATGTTAAAAAAAATAAAAATAAATAAAAATAAAAATTAATGTCAAGGGGCATGTGGGTGGCTCAGTCAGTTAAGCTTCTGACTTTGGCTCAGGTCATGGTTTCATGTCAGTTTGTGTGTTAGAGCCCTCTATCAAGCTCTGTGCTGACAGCTCAGAGCCTGGAGCCTGCTTCGAATTCTGTCTCCCTCTCTCTCTGCACCTCCCCCACTTATACTCTGTCTCTCGCTCTCCCCTGCAAAAATAAATAAACATTTAAAAAATTATAAAAATGAATGTCAAATGACATCTGTCCTCCTCAGTGTCTTCATTTCACTGAAAGTAAAAGTGCAGATTCATATATTGTTTTGCCTGGACTGATTCAGCCTGGCCCTCTTAACTCTGTCTTAATTTTCTATCCCCTTCCTTCATTCTGCTTCTGCTACTCTGGCCTTCCTGGAGTTTCTGAAACACGCACGACACCCACTCCTGTCTCTTGGCTGAAATCCTCTCCCCCTGTATATTCTCATATAAAAGCTCACATTTTCATCTCCTGCCTATCTTCACTTTAGTGAGGCAATCCCTGAACAACCAATGTAAACAGAAAACTCCTTCTTTGCTTTATTTTTTTTCCAAAGCTTTTATTTTGTGACATACTATTTTGTGACATAGCATTTATATTGTGACATACTATATACCTTATAGCCTGTCCTTACTAAGTAAGCTCTTTCTGTTTTGTTTGATTCTGTATATATACCATCTATAACAGGTCTGGCACATAGCACACAGTAGGAATCCTTAAATATTGGGTGAATAGATGGGATAAGTGAAAGAGTGAATGTGGCATCTTAGATTTCTACTTAACTGCTTCCTTTGAAGACATAAGGATCATCTGTATGCTGTAAATATTTATGTCCATCCAATCACCATGAATGTACAAACTCAACATATAGAGCAATGTTTTAAAAAAATTTTTTTAATGTTTTATTTCTGAGAGAGAGAGACAGCATGAGCAGAGGAGGGTCAGAAAGAGAGAATCCAAAACAGGCTCCAGGCTCTGAGCTAGCTGTCAGCACAGAGCCCGACGTGGGGCAGGAACCCACGAACCGTGAAATCATGACCTGAGCCGAAGTCAGACGCTCAACTGACTGAGCCACCCAGGCGCCCCTAGAACAATGTTTTTAAAAGCTTGAATATAAAAGCTTTTTACTGATATTAAAATTAATGTGTTCAGTAATAACTAAAAAAAATTGTAAAATAATCCATGATAACTTTGAAATTTACACAATGATAAATTTTCAGGCAACTTTGCATCTTTCCTTACTGTTAGTTTTTTCTACATTTTTATTTAGATTGTTTTATTTGAAGCTTGGATTAAAAGTCATTATACATTATGAAACATTCAGAAACCTTAAAATATATTGAAATGGAAAGAATAAATGTGGATGTTGCATTTCTATTAGCTTTTACTGAGATTAACTGTGTTATCAGACTGACCCGTGGAGAAAAACTTTATATAAAATTGTCCTACTTTTTATTTTTGTTCAAAGCAAACAAAGGCAAAATATGTGTTTAAAATAGCCATTCTATAAGATCACTAAAAAAGTGATTTTAAAATATTTCTAATGGTTTATGACCTCATATTTTTAATATATCATCTATCTATTCAATTTTCTCTTGCTTTTTTCAGTTTGTTAGTGGTTTTATTTTTATTTATTTTTAATTGTTTTGTTTTATTTACTTTTTTTAATGTTTTATTTATTTCTGAGAAAGAGATAGAGACAGCGTGAGCAGAGGAGAGTCAGAGAGAGAGGGAGATACAGAATCCAAAGACAGACTCCAGGCTCTGAGCTAGCTGTCAGCACAAAGCCCGACGCGGAGATTGAACCCATGAACCATGAGATCATGACCTGAGCCGAAGTTGGATGCTTAACCGATTGAGCCACCCAGGCGCCCCTATTAGTGGTTTTATTTAGTCCTTTACCTTATCATTCTTTTGGTACTCAAAAGACATAATCATATTGAATTAATAATTTTTTTAACAAAAAAATTTGAAATTTTATGAATTAGCTAGTTTTCAATATAATTCATTAGAATTAGATCTCAACATTTTATCCCTTTTCAATACTTTCCCCAAAACTAAGCATTTAAATCTGAAATAATATACCTAATCATTTTGGACTGAGAACATTACTCCCATTTACTAGTCTGAAATGAAGTTGTATAAACCTAAGGTTTTATGAAGAATTATTTTGGGAGGCACCTGAGTTAGTTGAGGGACTGAATTCAGCTCAAGTCATGATCTTGCGTGCATGAGTTTGAGCCCCGCATCAGACTCCCTGCTGTCAGTGTGGAGCCTGCTTGGGATCCTCTGTCTCCCTTCTGCCCTCCCCTACTCGTGCTCTCTTTGTCTCTCTCAAATGTAAATAAATGTTTAAAAAATTTAAAAATACAGTAATTATTTTTCATTCAGTATATTAAAGATTCATTTTCTTATGTCATTTCTACTGTTAAATTTCCAGAATTTTATGATACTTAGTTCCTATAGAATATACCAAATCTTGAAATTAGTGTTTGTTCTTTATGCCATAGATAACTTGCTACTTGATAACTCCTTTGTCTGTTACTAACACCCATCCAGATATTTATTTGGTGTTAATGTGGTTATATAAACTAGGTGGGGTAGATGGCTGGGAGGGTTAGTTGTTTTGGGCTAGATTTGGTCCAAAAGCAAGTTCTTAGAAGATAAAGCTGGAAATTATGGGCCTTCCTATATGACTCCTCAATTACATGCTTTTTTTTTGACTTAAGTTAGTTTGCAAAGATTCAGACTGAATTCACATAGTGTATTGAGTATTGACAGAGTCATAATAATAAATTCTTAGAGATATGTTTTATTCTGGTAAGCTTTTACCATCTATCCCAAATAATGGTAGGTTAATATGATACTAAAGCCTAAAACTACTTGTTTTTGAGCCTATGTCCTTACTACATTTCTAGAGGAAGACTCAAAATACAATCAGACAGAAATCATTTAACTAATGAGATAAAGCCACCCAAAGCTCAGGGTAATAAAAAGATATATGCAAAACTTAGATATTTTAGTGTTAATCATAACTGAATGAGTATTTCTACATTTGTCATTCTTTTGATTTAGATCTTGATTTAGGTCTTTCTAATGACCCCAGATCTAAATCTAGGAGGGAGATCTAAATCTAAATTGTGGGAGGGCCACATAGACCCTCATGGTTGGCCACATCCCTCATACATCATATAAGTTTTCAGTTTTTGTTTATTTGAAGTGGAGAGGAATAAAGGCCTGAGAACCAGTCTTAAGGTATAATTCTACATTTTTATTATTTTCCAAAAGATTGCATAATCATCTCATCCACATCTGTTTGACAAGCTTTTATAAAGCAACTAATTTTTGTACAGTCTTCCCAAAGCATTCAAATTAATACCTTAACACTAGAAATCCTTTTCTCAAATAAGTACATATTTTTAATTTTTAATTTAATTATATGAATGCAACACTAGAATAAAAGGTAAATTACTTAGAGAGACAGAGGCTACTGATTCTGAATGTACATAACTCACACAGAGCAGAAGCAATGGGCATTAGTCAATAAAAATATACTTTTGTCTTTTTTCAGTAAATTGCATTAAGTAAAAATTACATTTCAATGTTGAGTCAAAGTTAATGTGGTGAGTCTATTAAGGGAAGGGTGATTAACTTTTTTCAAGAGCTTAAATTTTTTTAAAAAAAGACCTCTATTTATTAGAGAAAAAATAATTTCCTACTTCTTTTCTACTTTAAATATCATTAGTTCTGAAAGCAAATTTAAATACTCTATGTTGTAAATGAAAATGTGTTTTAACAAATAAGAGTATGGCTGCATTCTTTTAAAATATGGATATGTTGTTATTTCTGAGTCTCAATCAAAAGATGAAACAAAAGCAGTAAATTCCAAGATGACATTTGCCGTCTTTTAACATAAATAATACAGTATGAAACTTTTGTTTCAAATGTGAAATGTCAGTTTGTGATTTTAAGAATTATTTATTTTTTCTGTATTAATAAGCTAGTGTTACTACTATTCAAAGAGTAATAACAGAAGGTAACATTACCATAGCACTATGTACCTGGAATTCATTTAAGCCTGAAAATCACTCTGTGAATGAGGTGTTATTACTAATGTCCATTTTATAAAGGATGAAGTTAAGACACAGGCAGATTAATTAACTAGCCCAAGGTTATAAGGCCTTTAACTTTGTAAATGTTAGTGTTTAAAACTAGGCAAACTTGCTCCAGAGTTCTTGGTCTAAACCAATCCCAATAGCACGTTTTTTAACAAAACATGAAAGTAAATCCCTTAGCTTTCATTTACCATCTGCTGAACCCATGCATTAGCTAAGAGTAAATTTTATTACCTATTAAATAAGTCCTTCCTAACTGACTTAATTCATTTTGTCAGAAAAATCAGTCTGTTCAGTCAAAGAGCTATTGTAACTTTACTTTTAACTGTATTGATCATTTGACTACATTGGCTGGAACTCCATGCAAAAATAGTTTTATTATGAATTAGAAGATTGGAAACAAGCAATCTTGGTAAGATTCCTTCATTAGTCTTTACTTGAATGCCTTCTGAGATATAGGAGAAGAAAATTTTCTCTTCTTCCCTTCTAGGTTCTTTGGCTGGCCTAATAATTACATTGACATAAAAGGATTAACAGAAAGAAAAGAAACAAGTCTGATAACACATATACTTCCTGTATATTATCTCTAGCTTGAATACCATCTTCATCTAAAGACAAAGGCTTTTTGGGGGTGTGGAGTTGTAGGTGGTTACCTTTAAGTATTGTCTTTTCCACTGGTAAGAGATTCTAGGGATTGACTTATCCCTCTCTGCTTCTTACAAAGAGGGAGACACCCTCACAAATGTAGATATGTCTCTTAATATATATAAATATTTTTATAAAAGGGTAACTTCTAATCAGTTTTCAGAGCTTCTCCAGTGTGTGCTTTCTTAAAAATGACCAGCTTAGGAGCACCTGAGTGCCTCAGTTGGTTGAACATCCAACTTCTTTGGGACTCAAAGATCCTCAGGGTTTGTGAGTTTGACCACCACTTTGGGCTCACTGCTGTCAGTGCAGAGCCTGCTTCAGATCCTCTGTCTCCTTCTCTCTCCTGTGCTTGCACACTCCCAATAAATAAATAAATATGTATATTTTTTTAAAGTAACAAGCCTAAAATAATCAGGATGCCTAAAGGGCTTATTTTGGGGTAGTATATTTTGCTCCCCTGCAGAGAGATTGGGAAGGTAAAAAAAAAAGTATGTAAGACATTAATCTTGTATGCTAAAGTAATTGAAATCTAGTAGGAAACTTAGTCTTGATCTCCAAACCTTTGAGACATATGCTTAATTGGTGATATTATTCTGAGATTTTAATGGTAGACAAACCATATTTTAAAAAATCGTTTCTATAGTCTAATGATAATGGATACATGTGATATACTCTAGTTATATTTTGTTTCTTGGTCCTGTTATTCTCATGAATGATACTTACCTCAAGGAAAATAATTAATGCCTGCATGTTATAATTTGTAAAAACAACAACAGCAAACAAAAAACACATAAATATCACAGCTTTTCTTTCACAATAATATTAACCTTGGGCAAGCACATATTTTATTACCTGTAATGTTAACTTTAAACAGAGCAAAGAACAACTTTACTGAAGTTAAAAAAAAAAATGAGTTTATTTGGAATAGCAGAGGAATTGCAATTTGGGACAAGCAAGCTATGGGAACTATAGGCAAATCCAGAAAGACAAAGGGAAAGTCAGCTTATTTAGATTTTAGGAGGAAACAGGAGAGAAGATTGTTCTGAGTAGACGTTCACTGGAGGAGAGTAAGAGTTTGAGGTTAGGCACATTTCTCATTGGCTGTAGGTGATGGTTAGTTTCTGGAGCTCAGAAGGGTCTTTCTTCTTTTTATTCTTAAAGGTGGGAGGGAAATCCCCATGTATAAAGTGTCCAAATTGGTCAAAGGAACTATTTCCTTCTTCCTGCTGGTTACATAGACAGCTGTGTGTAGTGTTGTGAGCATTTCCTTTTCATTTTAAGTGACTCCGTTTTAAATGAGGTTTCCTTTATCTTCACAGAATACAGATTGTTGAAATGTGTGTCAAACTGACTAAAAACATTTCTCTCCTCGTTCGTGTATCCAGCAATCATTTTCAAAGAGAATCAGTTAGAACTTGAGAAAATCTTTAAGGCCATTTTTATTTTTATTTCAATTTTTTTTTGTTGAACAACTTTTTCTTTAAAGGCTGACTTTGCCAGTTCTCCCTCCCATCCTCTACCACCAGCCCGTTGACTTTACGGAAGACTTTTGAGAAGGGAAGCATTTCACCTACCATGAATATCATGTGATTATTTATAAAAATCTATTCACCATTCATTCAAGGTAGCATGACATAATGAGAATAATGTGGCCGTGGAAATAGGGAATCCCTCCCATCCTCCGTTCACCACTCTCTTACAGTTTGAGCAGTTCTGCTTCCCCCTGAACACTTCAATTTATCTACCTAATAAGTAGTTGGATTGAGCCAGATGAGGTATAAAATTTTATCATCATTTGAAATATTTATTGAGATTGTTGGGGCCAGAGGCAGGTAACCCCAGGATGGTCCACTTTGGCTTGTGTACTATTTTGAGCTGAAGGCAGTCGAAATCCTGTAGGTTCAAGAGAAAGTTTATCCCTCCTTTAACCACACAGAAGAATCTAAAATGGGGTGGGGGGGTCATTCCCAGAATAAGGGCTATTACTAGAGATAATAGTAATCACCCTTCTGTATGGTAGGGCAAACATCTAATTACCAAATATCTGCTCTTCTTACTGCCCTGCATTCCTTCCTTCTCAAGTCCCAGACCCCACCTCCTTCTCCTTAGCTCAGGATGACATTTATACTGAATTTTGCCAGTCTTTGGAACTTCCATGTCTGCGCAGATTCTCTGTATATGTGAAAGTAAATTTGATTTTCTCTTGTTAATTTTTTTATGCCAATTTGCTTCTTAGTCCAAATAGAAGGTCCTGGAAGAGGACAGGGAATTATTTAATTTTAATTTTCTTTTATTTTACTTTATTTTATTTTATGTTAGAGAGAAAGTACAAGTGAGTAGAGTGAGAGAGTGGAGGAGAGGGGCAAATGGAGAAAGAAAGAGAGAGAAAGAGAGAGACAATCTCAAGCAGGCTCCACGCTTAGCATGGAGCTGGTGCTCTAGGCTCAATTTCATTACTGGAAGCCAAGCCTCTGCCCTACTGACTGAACCACCCCAACTCCCTGAGGACAGGGAATTCCTGCTCCCAGACAAGCTTATACCACGCTGATACAAGAACTTTAAAGGTTTATCTAATAAGTATCCCCACCTCAAAAGGATTACCATTCAGTGAAAGTAGATGAGAAAAAAATAATCAACACTTATTTTTGAAAACTTACTAATTGAAAGAAATTGATGGTTAGTCCACAGCAGATATTGGTTGCAAAATAAATCCAGACATTCCAAGGACAGTTACAAACCCCCAAACTAAAGAATTCCCTTCCTGCATTTCTTCAATTGTAATTTTTGCTCTTCGTTAAGATGGTGACATGGTTTAAAACATGCTCATGGGATGATAAAGTATCTTATTTCTTCAGCATGAGATGAACAAGGGTGAAAAATACTATTTCTTTATTGTGGGTTGTTAGAGTGAAATCGCTGATTATTTTTCTAAACCTGATGGAAATGGTAGTAATAAAATTCCTGAGTTACTGGAGTTTATTTCATTTTGTTTTGCTAAGTACTGAAAAGGCAGAAAATGGCAGGGCAGGCTATTAAGTAGGTGTATTTTGTTTTATTGTTGTTTTCCTGTTCTTCCTTCCCCTTTTAAATTTACAGAATAGACTTCATTATATTTCCAAGTAAATATTCTAATACCACATTTAGCTTGAGTTTTGTTATTAACTCAAGCCATTCACCAATTCTCTTGTTCAGTCTTCTCTAATTCAGGAGATTTAATGTTGCACAGGTTTGGCATTGGTTTGATTGCCTTGTTAAAGCTCTTATTCCCTCTCAATCCATTTAGTTTGATTGATATTTGTTATGCAGCCTAGGAAGTTCTCTTCACTTGAATTTCATTTAGAGTCCTTTTTTTTTTTTCAACTTCCTAGCAATCAATTTGACTTGATTGCTATTTACTTCCTGACCTGTTGATATTGCAAGATTGTGTTCCCATGCTAATTACCTTCATGACCATGTACAAATTTGGTTTTATTCACATATTTCACATTTCTGTTATTAAACGGCTTCGTGTAAATAATTACCACTTTAATGCAGGTTTGATACATTTGCTGTCAATATGGACAGCAGTTTGACTTTATCTTTGCTTTGTTCCTAACTTGGAATGTAAAAAATATATATATTATTCTAAGATACTTTATAAGTTATGAAAAAAAAAAACCCCACCAGATTAAGTGGGGTTAATAACCAAGGGAGAGACTGAGTTGGTAGATAACAGTTGACTGTGGAGACAGCCTTAGGCGATCTTAGAACACAGCATGGGTAACCTGCACCGCAGCTTTTTCTCTCTCCTTTGTGATTTTTTTTTCTTTTGATAAACTAAGTCACTAAAACTGTTCTCTGTTTCTGAAAGTAATTTCAGACAGCACTGATAAACCGAATAAGCTCTTCATATTTCAGAGAATCTGAAGGGTCCCTCAATTTAAATTGCATCAAGGTGAAGTAGAAGCTTCTTTGGAATACCATATTTCTAGTAGTTCTCTGGGAAACTTGATTGGATAGCTGTCTCTTAGATTAAAGGAATGCTTTGCTTAATTCCATAAACTGTCATGCTTTAATAAATATTTTAACACTCAAATAAACCTACAATATTTAAAAAACATGGAAAATTAATTCTTCAAAGGGTCTCATTCAGTAGTTGGTAAATAATAGATGCTCTTTCAATGTGGATAAATTGTCCTTGGATCTATTTTACGATTTGAAAGACTCAAAGTGTGCTTCTTTACATTTTCTTTCTCTGTATTTAGGTGAGAGTATGTTTCGTCTGCTCACTACCTTAAGCAGACTGTTGTATAATCCTCCCTTTTGCTCAATATTTATGGAGACTAGATCCAATGCAAGTGTGATCAAAGAATCAGAAGATGTTCTGCAAAATGAGATTAGAGTGTCCCTATATTTGATAATCTTATCAACCATGAAAACTCACACTATTCCCTCAGCAATCCTTTCTTCTTGCCTGAGTATTCCATGTGCCATAAACTGTGAAAAATTTCAGCTCCAGAAGAGTAATAAATACTTGTGTCACTGAAGTAACTTTGGAATAGAAGCAGTATTTTAGCTGCTACTTATATGATAAGGTAAGAGAGTAGTCTTCATGCAACCCAGACAAGCACAGGAAATTTACAGGATATATTTTGTGGTCTTATTCCTGATTTGAAAGAAATTTATGGAGGCTTTGGAATAAAAGAAGGGACCAGCAAAGTCATATTTGGATGACAGTTTGTCTGGAGGTAGACAGGTTAAAATGGGCATTAGAGGCCAAAATAGAGGAATATACATCAGTGTGAAAGGGCATTTGTGAAAAGTTCATAATCATAGCCTAAGTAGAATTTTACCTGAACAGATAATAAGACGGTGTCTTTGGGTTTTTTTTAATGACACCATGAGTCTTCTAAGTATTTGATATTTCTTACTCAATTTATCTCTTTGAAGAAAGCCTTCTGTCTGTATTCTACCACTCAAATTCTATTTCTTCTTTAAGACTCAGTACAAATGTATATCTCATTTTATATATATCTCATTAAACATGTATCTTATTGTATCTATATCTTATATCTATCTGTCTATCTTTCATTATATATTTAGCTTTTTTTAACTTCATAAATTATAAGTCTTTACCACCCCGATGTATATCTTTTCTGGTTTACTCATTTAACAATTAATCCTTTACTGTTTTGAGGCAGACTTTTGTTTTTGCTGCTATTTTTTAAATTAAAGTATAATTAACATACAAAAGAAAAAATATCTCAAGTGTTTAGTTTGATGAGTTTTGACAGTTATACACACCTGTATATAACCATATAACCACACTGAGCCCTAGAAAGTGTCTAGAAAGTATCCTTTTGTAGAGAATTCCCCACCCCTTTTTTTTTTAAATTCTCTTGTATAGATTATTTTTTCTGGTTATATATGTACATTTTATGTTGTAAATATATGATTATATATTTATATATTTTGTGTGCCTCTATGTCTGATTCCTTTTAAACTACATGATACATAGTTTTTAAATTTTTAATTCCAGTATGGTTAACATAGAGCGTTATATTAGTTTCAGGTGTATGATTTTGTGATTCAACAGTTCTATACGTTATTCACTGCCCATCACAACAAGTTGGACTCTTAATCTCCTTCACCTATTTCACCCATCTTCCACCTACCTCCCCTCTGGTAACCATCAGTTTGTTCCCTATAGTTAAGAGTATTTTTTGGTTTGTCTCTTTTTTTCTTTGTTTATTTGTTTTGTTTCTGAGTAAACTCATATGGTATTTGTCTTTCTCTGCCTGACTTACTTTGCTTAGCATTATGCTCTCTAGATCCATCTATGTTGGATCTATATGTGTAGATATATACACACATTATATCTTTATCCATTCATCTGTGGATGGACACTTGGGTTGCTTCCATGTCCTGGCAATTATGTAATATTTATGACACTCATCTTTGTGTCATGTTTCATAGTTTGTTCCTTTCTGTTACCAAGTAGAATTCTATTGTATGAATATTCAAAAATTTACTTATTCATTTTCCTGTCACATGTTTGAGTTATTTCCAGTTAGAGAATTGTTAGGGTATGTTAAGTTTGTAAGAAACCACAAAAATAGAAAAATTGGTCTTCAAAGGGGATATACTGTTTTGCTCTCCTACCAAAAATGTATGAGAATTGCAGTTGTTCCTATCTTTGCTAACATTTATTGTTGGTAGACTCTCCCATTTTAGCCATGTTAATGGTTGTAGAACCACTATTGTCCAGTTTCCATTTTCAGACGACAATGTTGGATACTTTCACACGTGCTTGGTGGTCATTGGTATATCTTCTGTGAAGTGTCCAAATCTTGTCTATTTTTTTTTTTTAATGTTTTATTTATTTCTAGGAGAGAGAGAGAGACAGCGTGAGCAGGGGAGGGTCAGAGAGAGAGGGAGTCACAGACTGAAACAGGCTCCGGGCTCTGAGCTGGCAGTCAGCACAGAGCCCGACGCGGGGCTCGAACCCACGAACCGCGAGATCATGACCTAAGCGAAAGTCGGACGCTTAACCGACTAAGCCACCCAGGTGCCCCAAATCTTGTCTATTTTTAAGTGAGTCGCTTGTTTTTACATTGTTTTTTTTTAAAGTTTTTTATGCATTCTGTATATGATCCAGAATGTCAGATATGTATACTGAATATGTTTTTTTCCTATCTGTGGTATGCTTCTTCATTTTATTAATACTTCAACTTTCTTCTTCTTATTATTTTTTTTTTGGTCAGCAGATATTTTTGATGAAGTTCAATTTATGAGTTTTCCCTTTTGTGGGTTAATGTTTTATACATCCTGCTTAAGGGACCTTTACTGACACTCAGGCCACAAATATATTCCTCTATGTATTCTTCTGGAAGCTTTATGATTTTGAACTTCACGTTTTGTTTATCCCTATCCCAGATTAATTTTTGTATGTGGAATGAGGTAAAAATTAAAGTTCATTGATCACCATTAAGCCTTGTGGGTTTTTTAAACAAATCTGTTAATTACCTCTTTATTCTTTGTGTTAGTCACATTTTCACATGAAAGCCTTATCTTTTTTTTTCTTCCCAAGATTTTATTTAAATTCAAGTTAGTTAACATATAGTGTAGTATTTGTTTCAGGAGTAGAATTTAGTGATTCATCACTTACAGACAAACCCAGTGCTTATCACAAGTGCCTTTCTTAATGCCCATCAACCATTTAGCCCATCTCCTACTCACCTCCCCTCCAGCAACCCTCAGTTTGTTCTCTGTGTTTAAGGGTCTTTTATTGTTTGCCTCTTCCTCTGTTTTTATCTTATTTTCTTTTTCCTTCCCTTGGCCTATTATCATCTATCTTGTTTGTTAAATTCCACATATGAGTGAAATTATGTGGTATTTGTCTTTCCCTAACTTATTTTGCTTAGTATAACACACTCTAGTTCTATCCACATTGTTGCAAATGCAAGAATTCATTCTTTTGATGGATGAGTAATATTCCACTGTGTGTGTGTGTGTGTGTGTGTGTGTGTGTATTTGTATGTGTGTGTATATATCAACATCTTTATCCATTCATCATTAGATAGACATTTGGGGTCTTTTCACAATTTGGCTATTGTTGATAGTTCTGCTATAAATGTTGGGATGCATATGCCCCATTGAATCTGTGTTTTGTATCCTTTAGGTGAATACCTAGTAGTGCAATTGCTGGATCATAGGGTAGTTCTTTTTTTTTTTTTTTTTTTTTTTTTCTGAAAGAGAGAGACAGTGTGAGCAGGGGAGGGTCAGAGAGAGAGGGAGATACAGAATCTGAAGCAGGCTCCAGGCTCTACGCTTGCTGTCAGCACAGAGCCCAATGCAGGGCTAGAACCCACAAAACATGAGATCATGACCTGAGTCTAAGTCGGATGCTCAACCTACTGGGCCACCCAGGTGCCCCCCTTTTTAAAAATTTTTTAATATTAATTTGATTTTGAGAGAGAGAAAAGGAAAGAGAGAGAAAGAGAAGATGAGTAGGTGAGGGGCAGAGAGAGAGGGAAACACAAAATTCAAAGCAGGTTCCAGGCTCTGAGCTGTCAGCACAGAGTCTGACATGAGTCTTGAACTCATGAACTGCAAGATCATGACCTGAACCGAAGTTGGACATTAAACTGACTGAGCCATCTAGGCACCCCTATATTTAAGTTTTTGAGGAAACTTCATTCTCTTTTCCAGAGTGGCTGTACCAGTTTGCATTCCCCCCAACAGTGTGAAAGCCTTATCTTCTCAACATAGTTGTAAGTCTATTGAGGACCAAGGCTGGTTTTGCATATGTATTCCTATCTTCATGGTATAGATTTACATAGGATGCTGTATTTGAGATGATGATTCCAAATGCTGTGTGTATTAATGTTACTGCTATTACTACCAGGCTTAAGGTGCTTAGTTTTACTCGCCTGTTTTACCTACCTTGATTTATTTGTTAAAGTGAATCATAAGTTTTAATAGAGTTAAAGATGGGACAAAAGGAGAGTATTACAAGAGAAAAGATTAGTGTTTACTAAATGTTTTCTCTCAGAAGCAGTCAGAAGCAACCTTCTGGATTTAGACTGGAATTGATATTTTCATAACATTAGATAAGGTTGTTTGTAGTTTCAATAGATACTTTTGTGCTCAAATGAGGACTACAGTCTTAGTAACACAGAAGAAGTGGGTTCACAAGTAAAACACTGGTATCTGGTAGTGTTATCTCAGTGTTTTGATGGCATATATTTTCATGTGCTCAACTCTCACTTTACTATAAGATTCCTGGGGACATGAAATTGGAATGTAACGAGTTAATGAAATCATTGAAATACATACTTGAAAAATACTATTCCTCTTTTTATGAAAAATGCAGATATAATGGATTTAGAAAAATTCACTACTTGAATTCATGACTTCTGCCAGTTTCTAGAAATGACACAAAGAACAGTATCATTTTTATTCCTAAGGAGCTTAGAATCTGATGCAGTTTTAAGCATAATCTGCACTCTTAAAAAGTGTATTGTCCTCCTGTCTATATGACACAAATGGATTTACTGATGAAATCATTTAGCTAACTGTCAAAATGGTAATTATTTCTAGCAAAAATAGTAAAAGATAACCTGCTTTCCAAGAAGCTCAGCTTGACTTTGTGAGTGCCTGAGGATTTCTAAGGGGCTATGACATTAGTATTGCTAAAGGGGCAGGCTGTAAATAGAGCTGACTGAGCAAAGTTGCCATGGGTAACTTGCAGACTTTTCAAAAAAGGGAAACTAAACTGAAAGGATGATTGTAATTGAGTCTGGGTTCTAGGAAAAAGACTTACCAATTCCCACTGAGTGGGCCTCAGGGCTTGCTCCATATTGTGTGGCTTTGTGGGCAGATGTTCTGCCTGTTTATCTCTCTATGACTTACTTTATACTTTAAATTCAGGACTTCAGCTAACTAAGGATGACAAATGCAACGAAAATGGAAGTGAAGGGGCACCTGGGTGGCTCAGTCAGTTGAGCGTCCCACTTCAGCTCAGGACATGATCTCGCGCTCCCTGGTCCCTGAGTTCCAGCCAGACCCTCCTGGGGCTCTAGGCTGTCAACTTGTCAGCACAGAGCCCACTTTAGGATCCTCTGTCATCCTCTCTCTGCCCCTCCCCCGCTTGAGCTCTCCCAAAAATAAATAAATACTAAAAAAAAAGGAAATGAAGCTCCTCTATGCACACTTTGTTTTCCATTGTGTTCCATTTAAGGGAGATCTAAAATTTCTCAGAAGACTTCATAGAATATTTACCTACCGAAAGAGTCCACGTTTGGCACGACCTCCCCATTCTCCTTTTTTCCCTCCTTTGTTTTTTTACTAATATCCCTGCTAACCCTCCTCATTTAATTACAAATGAGATAAATGTGGCCCAGAAGATTTTCTTTGCTACAGACAATGACCAACACCAGATATGGAATAACAGTCTTATGTCCTACTCAGTGCTGGATTAATCTGTGAAATCTTTAGCAAGCCCTCTGACTGCTAAACCACCAAAATAGTAATTACTAAAGTCTCACACATAACCAATGGTCAGAAAATGCTAAACTTTGACTTCTTTGCACAGTTCACTAACATATGTTTTAATGATTATGTTTCATATTTAAATTACATAAAAATTTGAGAATCATTAATACATAAATAAAAAATGGAAATGATACACTTTGTAAATTAAACATCTGCGTTTATTTTTCAGAAAGACATTGTTGACAATGGTTGTGTTTTAACTTAAATATAATTTTTGTTTTGGTTTATGTCTTTGGTTTATTTATTGAGCAACTTAAGGACAAAAGCACAAATCTGGGGATTTATTAGCATATAAAATATCACATTCTCATGCTACAAATTCTGTAGGCTCAGTTAGAATTTAAAATGTTCCCAACTGGGTACCTTATTTTTAAGCTGTATATAGATTTGGATTTAACCTAGTCCATATTTTAAAAACTAGAATATCTATAGCACATTATCTCTCCCCATCCTTTTTTAGCAAGAAGTTATTATTTATTGATCTTCTAACAAGAATTGAATTATGCATACTTTCGGGTTTCTGTATGCCATTTTGATATCAACCAAGTGTTAAGAAAAAATAACTTGTAGGATTGCCTGGGTGGTTGCGTGGATTAAGTGTCAACCTTCGGCTCAGGTCATAATCTAGAGGTTTGTGAGTTTGAGCCCAATGTTGGAATCTGTGCTGACAGCTCAGAGCCTGGAACCTGCTTTGGATTCTGTGTCTCCCTCTCTCTCTGCCCCTCCCCAGCTCATGCTCACACTCTGTCTCTCTCTCAAAAATAAGTGAACATTAAAAAAAATTTTTAAGGAAAAATAACTTGCTTATCTTTAATAAGAATTTCTCCTACCACTGATGTTTATTTTTAATAGCACAGCTTCTTGACAGTACAACATTTTCTAGGTACGTGTCCTTACCTTAGATACTGCCAATAATTTTACCTACTCTGATTAGTAATGTCGTTTTGTGAATTCTACATTCCCAAAGTGCATATTGTCACAAACAGAATCAGTGACATATTAAAACTCTCCTGATTATGCATGAAACGCTCTTGGACAAATGTTCCCAGTAGAGATTCTATTCCACCATAACCAGAAAACTAAAAATGAATACACGTTCTGAACAAATTACATAGCTAAATTTAATGGCTGAAATGGCCTATGGTTTTATTAATGGAAAGGAAGAGTAATGGAAGAAAATTATATTAGGCATCTATTTATGAATTATTTAAATTTCAGAAATAGATTTTTGTTTCAAATTTACCTTTTATATTTTAGGACCTTGTAGAACTTGAATCCTGAGGTGTAGGTTAATGGACACTGAATTATTTTTAATAGTTGGAACTTAGCAATATGATCCAGAAAAAAAATCTGGAAAAATTCAAATAGTGTTATATTGAAAATAGAGAAGAGTCGAAAGAATAGGAAGGTAGTTACTTATTTAATGATAGTAATTTGCTGTATTACCAAAATTAAATATACACTTGCTGAAATTATAGATTCATCACAAAAATATGAGTATTGCAACAGACTGATGATATAATATATTTAATATACCCAAAAATGTTATAAAGGGATTAATATCCTATACTCAAAGAAAAAAAGTTTAGTTAATTAATGACATCAAAATAATTCAAGTGGATCCAATAACATATATTTGGATTGCATACATTTAAGTTTATAAGTCATTTTTAAACATGCTTTGTAAATAAAGAGAAATATTTCTCTATTCTTAAAAAAATATGATCATTTAAAGTGAAAACTTATATGGAAAAAGTTATGGAGCTGTATTGACTTCAAAGACATTTTTAACTTTGGGAGGAGGAATATGGGAGGCAATTGAGTTTATACATTCTGTTATTTATATCAAAATTAATGTATAGAAGTAGACCCAGTCTCTGTGTGAAGGTTGTATCAAATATTGAGTCAGAATATAAACAACTTAGATTTGAATAGTCAAACCTCACCTCCTAAGTATGAACAAATCATAATCATTAACTCTCATAAATACTCAAGGATTTCTTAAGTAAGTGGTAGGTATAAGGTATTTTCTGAGCATCTTGTACATTATATTCTGTCATAATGATATTGGTAATGAAAGCAATGCCTGTGGCACCAATTGGCTATAATTTTGTCGCTCTGCTGTGTTGCTCCTGAGCTGCCTAGATTGCTTGCATCCTGGCAGTCTTCTGTGGACCATGGAATATTAAAGATTGGTGGCAATTATGTCCTTGAGTCTATAGAATAAAGTGTAAATATCAAGTGCTACTGATTATTTGTCTTTCACTCTTTAGAAATCTAGAGGAATGCCTACTTAATATATACAAATTAGATTATATCATATTTCTCTGTGCCTTTTATTTTTGTCATAGTAACATTGGGATGTTAGAGTCCTTCATCTAGTAACACTTTAGTCTGTTACATGATAAAACAGATACTCTATATAAATTCTCTATATTTTAAGACACATATTGTATTATGAATCACCAACATCTACTCAAAATTTAAGAAAATTATGCAGTGTCATTTTGGAAGAAATATGGTATGACTCATATTTAGGCTATATGTATATTTATGATTTGCAATATGCTGTTTTTAGTGTTTTCAGTGGGAAATTATTTCTTCAAATATTCAGGCCTAGATTCTTCACCTGACAAAACTAGCTGAAATACAATGTGCTTTAAATAAATTAGTATTTAAGTGATCTGAGCACACTAATCCAGTAGTGACATTGCTGTTGGAACTTGTGACAATGCTAATATTTGTACAAAGGCTATAACTGCACATGTTGAGATTAATGAAGAATATGATCCTATGGAAAATACAGCTGGACATTTCTGTTATGGATCATCTACAGTTGTGTATGGCATTGTGTCTGGTGTATTATTTGATTCAAATGGAAATAAGAGGTTCAACAGTTCACACTTTTTAAGTGCATTTTTGGAATCGGGACTTCTGTTCTCAGAATAGACTGACACCCATAATACAACTCTTATATATACTCAACTATTTCTTGAGTCAAATGATGATTATAAGATATTTTCTGAGGATCTTGCAAATTGCATCAAGATTGCCAAGCTCAATGCAATCACTGAGTACTAACTTTTGATGCCATATACAAAAAAGTGTGGGTGGGTAGTTCCTTGCCACGAGATTTGGGGATATTGCTCTGAAAACCTGCTGCCACTTCTTCCATTCTGTCCTACGTTTTAACTAGAAGAAATTTGTGAGCAAATTGAAAGAAATCCAGAGATAATTTAAAGATGAGAGTTGTTCAGAATACATAGATCAGGAAATGAGTAGGAGAATTCAAAATTAGTCAATATCTGTTTGAAAGGAAAGTACCATTTAAGGAAAGAAATGATTAATTTGAGATTTACCTCAAAATAATAAAAATAATTTAAGGTAAAAAAATACACTGGCGTTATTATCAGCGAAAAAACTACCTTGGTAATGAAACTTGAGTAATAAAAGAGAATAATTTCTCTCAGAAAGATAATAGGATTTCTCTTCACTTAGCACATTTTGAAACTCACCAAGATAAACCAGCAGCAGTGGTGCTGATGTGGCACAGGAAGGACAAGGGAAGCGGTTAGGGAATCTTAGTTCAGGTTTCATAGTTCAGCTCTGTAAAAAGCTTAATTTATTTTGAGATAGAGATAGCATGAATCGGGGAGGGGCAGAGAGAGAAATGGATGGAAAGAATCCCAAGCAGGCTGCACGCTGCCATTGTAGAGCCTGACACAGGGCTTGAGCTCACAAACCGTGAGATCATGATCTGAGTCAAAATCAATAGTCAGTGGCATCAGCAACTGAGCCACTCAGGCACCCCCATTGGCATGTGCTTTTAAAGAAGTATAAAACATGAGAATTATTGGCTATTGAATTATATAAGCTATTGTATTTGTAGTGGGTTTTTTTGTTTGTTTCTTTGTTTGTGTGTGTGGTTTTTTTTTTTTTTTTTTTTTTTGGATTATGATGAAGAGATTTTAGATCTCTTACTAGCAAGTCAGAATTCAGGAGCATTACTGGCTGATTCATTCCAGGGATATCTGTTACATTAAATTTCATAATGATTTTTGCACAAGTCACTGCTATACTTGCTGAGTAGGGCTGAGAAGTAAGAATGTCTTGTTCCCTAGAATCTTACTTCAGTTTTCAACAGTTATGGAAAGGTTTACATTAAAGTAAAATTGTGCAATCAGATTTAATATCTCATAATAAAAAATGAATTGTACAGTGTCATTCATGCCTCTTCTTAGTTAGGTAATTGATGAGACCAGGCACCCCACACTATGTATCCACAATGGGAGTTAGATTGGTTGTACCTATATTGGTAAATCAAGATGAATTTTTGTTTCATTGAAATGCTCCATGGCTTCAATGTGTAAAGTCTAGGGAGAAAATATGGATTCCTCCTGATTCTGTACTAAAACAAGTGTTTCTCCACGAGCTTGGATGTATATATATCTATATTTATAGTGAATTATCTAGCCATATTTCCTATAGAAGGCAATTGAAACACATCAAAGGAATATATGAAACTCAGCAAAGGGCAAATAGAGGAATGAAAATTTTTAGTTGACTTGGGTTGTGAAAATCAAGTTAGTTAAAATTGTGCTTAATTTTTGGGGGGATCTTAACATTGCTCAGCTTTCAAAACTCAATCATATTATTTATTATCTATGGATATGTTATATTTCACTTTAGAGCTTCATATTTAAGTATAACTATGGAATTAACATCTAAATTTCTATTACCTATATTTCTAGACCCTTTCCGTGCTTGGAGAATGTTGGAAAGAGCTTATTCTTATAAATGGTTGATGTTTTAAAAGCCATAATTGCTTACAAAGAAATGTAGTGAAATAAAAAATCTTAAAATAATTAGGATTTAGGTATTGGGTAATATGAAACAGATTCATTCACTGAAATAGAGACGAAAATAAATATGATGATGTATGAGAAAATGGAAATCAAGTTCAATTGTTAACCAGAAAAAGATGCTGTACACTGGAACAAAGGAGTGCTAATATCCTATATATTGGGAAGTACATTATTCTTTTTTTTTTT